>NC_044992.1:69814559-70059762 GCF_008728515.1 Papio anubis | reverse complement strand
GCCCGGGGGACTGAGGTGAAGAGTGTGTCTATTGACTACTCGATGGACACAAGTCCAGAAAGTCAACCCAGATCACAGAGGCAGAGAGATTGAATTCCTGCCCTTGGTCACTAAGTGTCCCAAATTGTTCCCTATTGTCTGTCCAGATTACAGAATTCAGAGCCGTGACTGGGTTTCTAACTGCATGCCTGAGAGGCTGAATGGCTGCTTTTGGAATGAATGAAATAAACATTAGAGTAAACATAAGATTTCCCATGCCCAAGACATACTGCTGAGGGTTTTTATTGATTTCTTACTCCTGAACATCTGCTTTCCCAAGCAACTGTGTGCCATTAGTTCAGAAGGAATCATCGTGCCTGAGATTAGACCTGAAATTGATTGCACCGTGCTACACGGTCATGCCTTCTCTGTGTGTGTGCTGGGGCCGCTGTTGTGGGGCCAGGACGATGCCAGACCCAAGGGGGAGCCCTAAGGGGACCCTCCCGCAGCACATGGCCCTGAGGCAGTCGCTGGGCTTGTGGCTTTAGCAGGCGGACCTGGAGCCACTGATGCTGGGAGTGGTGGGAGGCGTCTGCAGGCAGAGACCCTGGAGGGGCAGTGCAGGCTGTGCCAGGGACAGCCAACCTCTGGGAGAGCCTCCAGTTTCTGGCTGGCTGTTTTCTGCCTTCCCAGTGGATTCTACTCCATATAGAAAGGGACCGGGCTGCTCTTTTTTGAACTCCTCAGATGGGCACTCCCGAACACAGCCCTGCCCTCTGGACCCATCAGTGGTATATCATGTCATGGGTTCTCAGCATATCTGATGGAGTTAGTTCACATTGGTGGTATCTGTGGCCACTTAAGTGTCGTTTGAACCTGGAGCCATATAGTTTTACTGAGCTTTCTCCATTGAAGTCTCTAGTCTATTAACTAAATCATGTTGGGTTACGTTCACGACAGCATCGTTTCCTTGCTTTGCCTCCCTGCAGGGATTTTCTTCCTGATCCTTCATGTTGGGGCTGATCATGGGTGCTCAGCCTCAGCCTCAGCCTCAGTGGTGCTATTTTATTTGTCAGCATCAGCCGCTGCAGCCCTATGATCTGGGCTGTGGAATTTCACTGCCCCTACACGCATCACAAATCAGCTTTGCTATCACTGTCATTTCTTAAACCGCTTCTGTGGATTCAGAACTAAGGGCAGAGGTATACAGCGCTAAAAGTTTCTGTATCGTATTGGGGGAGCCAGACTCCTGAGCCATTTCCACATGATTCTTGTTCTAATAGTGCTATCGTAGTAACAGGCTCACCCCTATGAGGGTAACATACATGTTTGTGATTATGTAATATAAAGTAGGTCCTAGAAGCTGTGGCACCTGCTGGAGGCTACAGGTGCACAGGAAAGGGGTGGAGAATGGACCCTGGAGGACAGTGTGCTGTGTGAAAAGCCCTGGGCTTGGTCCCAAGAAAACGAGACGCCATCAAGATGTCTGAGCAGGGGACAGAGCGGGCAGGATGTGGTAGTGTTCTAGGACACGTGAAGGATAGTTTGAAAGCACAGAAACTGCTGTAGCGTGACCCGGGTGGAGATGGGGCACAAGCCCTGTGACCCCACAAAGGCTGAAAGCGGGCAGGTGCGACGAGAAGGGAGAACAGAGGAGGGGAAACCAGGGCCAGTGAGGGCTGTGCCTGCCGAGAGGGCGTGCGTGACCTCGGGGGCTTGGCTGGGGTCCAGGATCTGAAACCTTCAGACGCTACCGCAGCTACCCTCCCCACACCCCACACACAGCCCCCGGGGGCCAGGCAGTGGGCATTTTTTATTTCTGGGAAACCTTCCCCGCAGCCTGAGTCAGCAGCCAGAGCTGGGCTGCCCCATGAAGAAAGCCTTTCAGCAGAATGAGGGGCCGTGGTCTCAGCAGCTCAGGTACCTCCCACCCCCGGCTTCCTACAAATGAAAGGGGAGGGGTGAGAAGCAGCCGTCGGTGGGGTGGGGGCTTGGTCTCATGTTATTCTCAGGGAGGAGGTCTTGCTGCGCATCTCACACCCCGCACTCCCAAATCCTAACCCTAACCCTCGCAGCCCCACTCCCTGACCCTGACGTCTCACACACCCCCACTCCCAAATCTCGGCTCCGTGTCCTGCCTGTCCACTGCCAGTGGCATTGGCTATGGCAAGGAAAGGTGCCGCTGATGTTTTGGCCAGAGAAAGGGCAACCTGTGCCTCTTATTAATGGCTGGTCCCTAGATGGGCCTAGATGCAGGTGACAATTGCCACCCTCGGCTGACAGTGATGACAGGGACGCAGGCAGTTCCAGCTTCAGTAGCACCATGGGGCTCTCAACCACGACAGGAGGGAGGGTTGGGGAGAACCACCCTCGGGCCAGGCCCAGAGGAGACGCAATACCTGGGGATGAGGCGGTCAGTGCACAGCGGACACGTGGGGCTGGGAAGTGCAGGGACAGGATGCGGGTAGAGATGTGGGGACCAGCCTCAGCAGCATAAGAGGGCGTGAGTGGAGGGGACTGTGCCAGAGAGTGAGCGGGTGAGGTGGAAGCAGGCCAGAATCCAGGGGCAGCCCAACGGTCACAGTGGGCAGGGTGAGGGCCACTCCATGTGGGACAGCGTGGTTGTGAAAGCCAGATGGGCCAGGTGTGGTGGCTCAAGCCTGTAATCCTAAGGCAGGAGGATCACTTGAGTCCAGGAGGTCGAGGCTGCAATAAGCTGTGATCATGCCACTGGTCTCCAGCCTGGGCGACCGAGTGAGGCCCTATCTCTAATGTCAAAACATAGGAGATTTGAGGCTGGCTTCTGACTCTGGTCAACTCCCAAAGAGGAGGCCTGGTGAGGTTTCTCTCTGAACAGAGAGACTTCAGGGAGTCAGACTTTCTTCCGAAGAAGGGAGCAGCCATTGGGGTGCCTATATGGACACTTTTAAAGCCTCTTCAGTAAGTACAGAAGCCTATAGGTCTTGTTTTTTAAATTAAATATTATAGATAAGCAAATCACCAAAATGCTGGAAATATACATCACTACTTTGATAAACCTGGCAGGTGTTTCTGAACATATATATACATGGAAATGGCATATTCAAAAATAACAAGCTATTCCTACTGCTCTGTAACATGCTTAAAAAAAAAACAAAAAACTTTTCATTTATTCTTGCAAAATTCCTGTGAAATCATCTTGTCGCCCTGTCCTTAAATCCTGCTCTGGATGACTCTGAAAGGGGGTTGACTGTTAAGGCTCCCAGTCCAAGCCTGCAGTATATTTATTCAGGGCCTCTTAAGGTCTCCATTTAAGATTTTTTTCTTTCCTTTTGCATGTGTGGTAAAATATACATAGTATAAAAATTGACCATTTTCACTGTTATTTGTTTTTTTTTTTTTGAGATGGAGTCTCACTCTGTTGCCCAGGCTGGAGTGCAATGGCACAATCTCAGCTCACTGCAACCTCCATCTCCTGGGTTCAAGTGAGTCTCATACCTCAGCCTCCCAAGTACCTGGGATTACAGGTGTGCGCCATGACGCGTGGCTAATTGTTGTATTTTTTGTAGAGACGAGGTTTCACCATGTTGGCCAGGTGATCTTGAACTCCTGACCTCATGTGATCCACCTGCCTTGACCTCCCAAAATGCTGAGATTACAAGTGTGAGCCACTGTGTCCGGCCTGTTTTTTAATTTTTTTTTATTTTTTTTCCAAGACAAATAGAGTAAGACATTTTTGGCTGGACGCGGTGGCTCACACCTGTAATCCTAGCACTTTGGGAGGCTGAGGTGGGCAGATCACTTGAGGTCAGGAGTTCAAGACCAGCCTGGCCAACATGGTGAAACTCTGTCTCTACCAAAAATACAAAAATTAGCCGGGCATGGTGGCACACGCCTGTAATCCCTTGGGAGGCTGAGGCAGGAGAACTCCTTGAACCTGGGAGGCAGAGGTTGCAGTGAGCCGAGATCGCAACACTGCACTCTAGCCTGGGCAACAGAGCGAGATTCTGTCTCAAAAAAAAGAAAAAGAGTAAAAAATTAAAAAGTAAGACATTTTCATCACCTTGAACATCTAGTTTGGTGGCATGAAGCACATTCACGCTGTTATGTGACCGTCACCACTATCCCTCTCCAGGACCCTTTCATCTTCCCAAACAGAAGCTCTGTCTCCTTTAAACAACAAGTCCCCATTCCCCCAGCCCCGCCCCTGGCAATCTCCATTCTTCTTTCTGCCCCTGACTTTGACTACTCTAGGGACCTCATGTAAGTGGAATCGCACAGTATTTGTCCTTTCATGTCCGGCTTATTTTACTCAGTGTCATGTCCTGAAGGTCTGTCCATGCTATAGCACATGTCAGAATTTCCTCCCTTTTTAAGACTGCATCATACTCCATTGCACAGATGGACCAACGTTTTAGGTACCTGTTCACGCATGGTTGGACACTTGGGTTGTCCTGATGGCTGCTGTGAACCTGGCTGTGCTCTGTTCAAGGTTTTCGGTCTCCTGCACCCTTCTTGTTTTCTTTTCCTTGGAGACAAGCTCTTGCTGTGTTGCTCAGGCTGGTCTTGAGCTCCTGGCCTCAGTCGATCCTCCCACCTCGGCCTCCCCAAGCCTTAGGATTACAAGCATGAGCCACCGCACCTGGCCTATGTTTCTTAGAAAGTTGGCCCCATGGACTGGGGGCGGTGGCTCACACCTGTAATCCTAGCACTTTAGGAGGCCAGGGCGGGCAGATCACAAGGTCAGGAGATCGAGACCATCCTGGCTAACACAGTGAAACCCCGTCTCTACTAAAAATACAAAAAATTAGCCAGATGTGGTGGTGGGTGCCTGTAGTCCCAGCTACTTGGGAGGCTGAGGCAGGAGAATGGTGTGAACCTGGGAGGTGGAGCTTGCAAGGAGCTAAGATTACGCCACTGCACTCCAGCCTGGACGACAGAGCGAGACTCTGTCTCAAAAAAAAGAAAAAAGAAAGTTGTCCCCGTGGCGGCATGGGTTGGTAATCCCAGTTACTTGGGAGGCTGAGGGAAGAGAATTGCTTGAACCCAGGAGGCGGAGGTTGCAGTGAGCCGCGACTGCACCGTTGCAAGACTCCGTCTCAAAGCAAAAAAAAAAGGTGGCCCCGTGGCCCCATGCTCTGGGTGGTTGTGGAGGATGTCTCTGATTGAGGATCTTCTTACCAAGGCCCCTAAGCATGTCCTCATTCCGTCCAGGTCGACCTCGCTGCTCAATACATAAAGGCTGCCGTGAAGAACATTCCCTCGGTGTTCCTGATGACGGACTCCCAGGTGGCCGAGGAGCAGTTTCTGGTGCTGATCAATGACCTGCTGGCCTCAGGAGAGATCCCTGGGCTGTTTACGGAAGATGAGGTGGAGAACATCGTCTCCTCCATGCGACCCCAAGTCAAGTCCCTTGGCATGAACGACACTCGGGAAGCATGTTGGAAATTCTTCATCGAAAAAGTGCGCAGACAGCTCAAGGTGGGACTCCCGTCTTTGGCAGGGCCTCAGGAGCCCAGCTTGGCACCCATGGCCTACAGGGTTTAGGTTTTTGCTCTGCATAGAGCAGGGGGACTGATCTTTCACGGGATGTGAAATCCTGTTAGGAGAGTGTGAGGGGTGGGGCTATCTGATGAACCAGAGCCTGGAGACTTTTTCACGTGGGTCTGTAGAGGTATCTTGGGGCCAAAATAAGTGTTTTACAGTCGTCCTTTGGTATCTGAGGAGGTTGGATTCCAGGACCCCCATGGATACCAGAATCCACGGAGGAATGGATGCTCAAGGCCCCGATATAAAACAGTGTCATATTTTTGAACACGCTCCCCTCTACTTTAAATCATCTCTAGATTACTTATAATACCTAATATAATGTAAAATGCTATGTGAATAGTTGTTATATTTTTATTTGTATTATTTTTTATCATTGTATTTTTTTTTTAAGAAATTTTCAGTCCATGGTTGGTTAAATCCACAGATGTGGACAGACAGCTGACTCTGTGTGGGCTGCTCCCCACATACGGCTAGTTTAAGTAGATAAATGCACCTTGACTTTCTCTTTTTTTTTTTTTTTTTTTTAATTTGAGATGGAGTTTCACTCGTCACCCAGACTGGAATGCAATGGTGCAATCTTAGCTCACTGCAACCTCTGCCTCCTGGGTTAAAATGATTCTCCAGCCTCAGCTTCCCAAATAGCTGGGATTATAGGTGCCCACCACCACATCTGGCTAAATTCTGTATTTTTAGTAAAGACAGGGTTTCAGCATGGTGGTCAGGCTGGTCTAGAGCTCCTGACCTCAGGTGATCCACCTGCCTCAGCCTCCCAAAGTGCTGCCTGGCCACACCTTGACTTTCGACATTGCCTCTAGGGTAAGCAGGCTAAACTCCCCTAGTAGGACAGAGAACCCTTTGGATCTATTGGCCCCGTCCTCTCCAGAGTTCGGTGGTGCTGCCATTTGCAGGGTGCCAACCCCATAGCTCTCCTGGGCTATCGTTTTCCCCTGCTTGACTCAAACAGAGCAGGGGCCTCCCTCCCCTCTGCGGGCTGCGTAGCCCAATTAGTGAATGTTATCTGTGAGCCAAAGGCGCCCCTGATAGGCGCTGCCTGCTCCTGGATCCTCTTTGGTGCCCTGCCAGTGCCAGCTCTGTCCCACACCCTCACGTCATCACGCAGTGAGAGGTGCAAAGTCAGCCAGGCAGTGAGCCACCGCCATGAGTAGCAGCATCTGTGCAACACCTACGCCACGAAAGGGGACCAGAGAGCAAGGGCAGCTGGGAGGCTGAGACCCATGACAAGGGAGGTCCTCATCTAGCCAGAGAGCCCCCCAGGCCCGTCTCCACAGCACCTTCTCCAGCTGGGGTCCCAGGGACTCCCTGCCCTTTCTTGGAATTAGCCACTCTCCCTCAGGGCCCAGCGGGGACCCTTCCTGCTGAACTGAAGGGCTTGGAGTCTGGCCCGTTCTGGGGCCTCATCTGCCCAATGTGGGTGCCCACTCCCCATTCCTTCCTTTGCCTGGCCTTTTTTTAGAGAGGCAAGGGCCCCTTTCGGAGGGATTGGGACTGCTAGCCAGAGGCACGAAGCCAGATGAGCATTTATCCACTGCAATGCGGCGGCCGCCCTTCAAACCCAGAACTAGGATTGCGCTCCCCAGACCCTGGGCGGCTGAGCCGGGCAGGGCGCGTGGATTTCTGGAAGAGCTTTCTGCAGAGTGATGGATTAGGCCCCAGCACTGCAGTCCCAGTGGCCAGCGCATCTTTGTCTCCCACACCCAGGTGATCCTGTGTTTCTCCCCTGTGGGCTCCGTGCTGCGGGTACGAGCCAGAAAATTCCCAGCTGTGGTCAACTGCACAGCCATCGACTGGTTCCATGAGTGGCCGGAAGATGCCCTGGTGTCCGTCAGTGCGCGCTTCCTGGAGGAGACCGAGGGAATTCCGGTGAGTCACTGAGGCCACTTCTGCCAGAATGCAGAGCCCAGAGGACAAGGGACAGGTCCAAGGGCTGGCTCCCTGGGAGAGAAGGGCGCTGGGACTAGGGTGAGCCAAGTGAGGCGTCCACCTTGGGCTCAATGTTTAAGAGGCTGCGAGAAAGCTCAGGCATCAAGATAAGTGAGGTTTTAATGTAATATTTTTGAAAATCAAAATTAGCGCTAAAAAATTCATGATGAACAAACCATCAGAATTGCAAACCAAGGTGAGCTGTTGGGTTTTTTTTTTTTTGTTTCATTGTCCTACAATCCTGTGTCAGGGAGGGGTGGTTTCCAATCAGCCCCTGTGTGGCCAAGGCTCCAGGGTCAGTTCAGGAGGGCTGAGGACACGCAGCGTGCGGACAGATCGGGCCATTCAGGCTTTCTACCTTGCCTCGAGCACTGGCTGGAGAGCCTGTATTTGCTGGGATAAGTATATACAAGGGCACACGCCATTGCCTTATGCACCTCAGGGGAAATGACAGGTCCGACATTGCAGTCTCTTTTCATTGAAAGATGGTGCCCAAGGCCGGGGGCGGTGGCTCACACCTGTAATCCCAGCACTTTGGGAGGCCAAGGCGGGCGGATCACTTGAGGTCAGGAGTTCGAGACCAACCTGGCCAACATGGTGAAACCCCATCTCTACCAAAAATATAAAAAATTAGCCGGGTGTGGTGGTGCATGCCTGTAATCCCAGCTACTCCAGAGGCTAAGGCAAGAGAATCGCTTGAACCTGGGAGGCAAAAGTTTCAGTAAGCCGAGATTGTGCCACTGCACTCCAGCCTGGGCGACAGAGCAAGACTCCATCTCAAAAAAAAAAAAAAAACAAAAAAAAACAATGAAAGATGGTGCCCATGTTCATTGTTTGAGCTCAATGCTTGGCTGGAAATTAACTGTAAACCCTGGCTCACTTTTGACCAACTCAGTAGGGGGGATGAGCAGCCCTCGGAATAAACCACCCTTTATTACCATCTCTTACTTCTTGTGAACACATATGCAGTTATTAAGTAGGCTAGAATAAACCTGAAACTGGCTTCTCTTTTTCCTAGTTTTTTAAAGAGGGGAAAAGAGCCTGCTTGCCAGCAGAGCTTCCATTTATGAGACTGGCCACTCCCAGTAACTCTGCAGCTCAGAGGTGTCCCTTGGAGCATAGATTTGGGTTTCTAGTTCCCAAGGCAGAGACTTCCTAGAAACAGGCATTGGCCCCACCACCAGCACTATATGTGCATCCTGAAATGTGTGTGTTGGATGAAGTCATTACTTCTCAAAATGGCCTGAATTAAAATTAACATTGCTGAGACAATTTCTGGGGCAAAGCTCCCAGTGCCTGCCTTCAGGTAGGTGGGCAGGCCCAGAGGGCTGGGGAAAGAGGTTCTAAATCCCAGGACCCAGCCTTGGTAATGAACAATAAATATTTGCAGAATTACCTGGGATACGAAAACATATTCTCAGCCTTGTACTTTTTCAGGTAGGCAGGTGTGTGAACGTGCACGCGTATATATACAGGTGTGTGAATGCGTGTGCACGTGTATAGATGCAGGTGTGTGAATGTGCACATATATATGTGCATGTGTGCTTGTATGCGTGTGTGTGCATGTGCGCCCCCATACCTGGCTAATTTTTTATATTTTTGGTAGAGATGGAGTTTCACCATGTTGGCCAGGTTGGTCTCGAACTCCTGTATGCGTGTGTATGTCAGAGATAATGATAATAAGCTCTGCTGTGTCCTGGGCACTGAGCTAAACCTTTCCATGGTGCAATGCCCACAAGAGCCCCAGGATCTGTTGCTTTCAGGAGCCCCTTTGGGCAGTCGAAGACACTGAGGCTGATCTCGGGGCACCTTGTCCAGGGCTCCTGGTGAGTCCGGGGAGCTCCACTTTGCTGATTTGCAGGATGGGTTCCCAGGGATGACTGGCTGTCTCCTCTTTGTAGCGGGAAGTCAAGGCCTCCATCAGCTTCTTCATGTCCTACGTGCACACCACAGTTAATGAGATGTCCAGGGTGTACCTGGCTACTGAGAGGCGCTACAACTACACCACACCCAAAACCTTTCTGGAGCAGATCAAACTCTACCAGAACCTGCTGGCCAAGAAGAGAATGGAGCTTGTTGCCAAAATCGAGAGGCTGGAGAACGGCCTGATGAAGCTGCAGAGCACAGCTTCCCAGGTAGGAGAGGGGGGCCAGCTGCCAGCTCCCGTGCCGTCCCCTGGAGGCCTCGCAGGAGCCGCTACTGTCACAGGCTTCTACGGGCTGTTCACACCGGGGCTCAGCACTGCCGAAAGTAAGACGAGCCTCCTGCCTTTGAGAAGCATTCACTCCTAGGCCAGGGTTAGTATACTTGTCGTAACGAAAAAACAGGCTCAAAATGCTTTCACAATGTTGATCATACAGAGGGCACATTACACAGGGGATGGCACCTGCCCCATGTGTGGTGAGATTTGATCATCATGCCCAATGCGGTCAATAAATATGCATCTGTTCATTCATAAGTGCCATTCATACCATGGTGCCTGGCTCAAAAACCTCCCTGGATCCTTTCCTTCATGCTGTGTTGATATGTAAGGGTTCTGCCTGCTTCAGACCTCCTCCATCATGCAGTCCCGGTCCTTCGTCTTTATTGCCCAGCACTGACACCTGTGAGGGGGCCTGAAAACAGCTGCCACCTCCCTGCTGGGGTTGTGAACAGACTGGCGCCTCCCATTTGCTTCCGGGGGGGCTTTCGCACCCCTGCCCCCCCCCACAAACTCTCGCTGTCACTCTCCCAGCAGCCTGGAGGGGCCCTGGCCAGCCCTGCTCAGCACTGCAACTCAGCTGGCATTTGAGACAGAGTCTCGCTCTGTCATCCAAGCTGGAATGCAGTGGTGCGATCGTGGCTCACTGCAGCCTCAACTTCCTGGGCTCAAGTGATCCTCCCACCTCAGCCTCCCAGATAGCTGGGACCACAGGTGCAGGCCACCATGCCTGGCTACATTTTTTATTATTATTTATACAGACAGGGTCTCACTATGTTGCCTGGGCTGCAGCTGATATTTTTCTTTTCAGTCACCTTGCCAACTCCTTTGAGCACCAGGAATGTCTCACACTTGTGACCCTGTGTACACAGTCAGGGCTCAATACCTGCTTTTAAGATATTGAAAAGACTCTCCAAACCGAGTCACTGGGAGTCGTAAGACACAGCCCTGCCGTTCTGCCCCTCTGTGGCTCCCACCCCTCGTCTGCCCAGTGCAGGGCGGCGTATGTTGGCTGCGGCCCACGCTTGCTGTTTCTTGGTTTCTCCTTCCCCAGGTGGATGACTTGAAAGCGAAGCTGGCAATTCAGGAGGCTGAGCTCAAGCAGAAGAATGAGAGTGCAGATAAACTGATCCAGGTGGTCGGCATCGAGACCGAGAAGGTCAGCAAAGAGAAGGCCATTGCTGACGAGGAAGAAGTCAAGGTCGAGGTCATCAATAAGGTAGGTGAAGGCAGCCCAGTGTGGCCTCAGGAGGGCTGCTGCGCTGGCCAGGTCTCCTGAGCTTCCCCATGAGGTCAGGTGCCACTGACAGGCATAGGAAAGGCTGAGACTTACATAGAAGGACAAGGTTCCTAAACCAGTGGGACCCCGAAGGAGGAGTCTCTCCCAGGTGAGGACCCCCACTCAGAGGCAGGCTTTCCTTAGAATTAACTCCCATCCCTGTGGCCGAGCTCCTCAATGTTCAGCCCCCAGCCCATGGTGGCAGCCTCACCAGGAGCTTGTGAGAAATGCAGGCTCTCGGGCCCCAGCTTAGCCCTGCTCAATAGGGCCTGCATGTTAACGAAATGCCTGCGATCCATGAGCATGGGAGGGGTTGAGAAGACCTGGCTGGAGCCTGGTCCTCAGACGTGCGGCTCCGGACCCCCCACCCCCGCCACAGAGGGTAGGACGTTACTGGCCTGGGGTGGGCTCCTTGCTGGTTTTGGGGGTGGCTGAGGTTGAGAACCACTGCTTAGGGGGAGTGTCTTCATCATCTTTGGAGCCTGAAGGCCACAGCATCATTGGAGTAGCTTCTCATCACCCCTCCCTGGGTGCTTTTTTTGTCATCAGTCCCACATCTGGGTAATTATTTAAGAGCGTTCCAGTTATTGCCCACTGTCTCCTGAGTGAATGAATGAGTATGTGCATGGATGAAGGAGTTGCTACTTTCTTGGGGCGGGGGGTAAGCTATATACTCTGAGATGTTCCATTCTGGATGGATTATGAAACAGCCCCAGAAACAATAAGACTGCAAAGTCAGGGTGGTCTGGGTGGCCCCTGGATTTCCCCTCCCGTCTTGGAACTCAAGAATCCCACCCAACTGCCGAGGCATTGCTCATTCTGCCCTGCGCGCTGTGGGGCAGAGCGGAGGAGGCAGGGAGGATGGTGGGCTCCAGACAGGGGCCAAGTACACACGGAGGGATGTCGGCAAAGGAGCTCAGTCAGCAAACGCAGCAAATGTGAGTGGTAGCCAGAGGGGCAGCCTCTTTTGTGGAGCTCAGACCTGCTGGGGCCTGGGCCGCCCCTCACCACTGCTGCCTACACATGCACATATGCACATACACATACATGCACACACATGCACACATATACTCATGCACATGCACACACATGCACGCACACACATACACACATGCACGTACACGCCCCCACAGGTAGATGGACAGACCTGCAGTAACCTCTCCTGTCCATCTTCCTTCCAGAATGTCACCGAGAAGCAAAAGGCCTGTGAAACGGACCTGGCCAAAGCAGAACCGGCCCTACTGGCAGCCCAGGAGGCTCTGGACACTCTGAATAAGGTAAAGGGGGAGGGAAAGAAAGGGGACCCCTGGCCTGGGTGGAGAGGAAGCGGCCTTCACTGCTGGCATGGGTGGTGACGCGCTCACGGCGGCTTCCTTGGGGCATCGCCGAGGACCCAGTCCAAACTCCCGTCGGACCCATCCCGTCTGTCGTTTGCAGAACAACCTGACAGAGCTGAAGTCCTTCGGGTCCCCCCCGGACGCCGTGGTCAACGTCACCGCCGCCGTCATGATTCTGACCGCCCCTGGGGGCAGGATCCCCAAGGACAAGAGCTGGAAGGCGGCCAAGATCATGATGGGCAAGGTGGACACCTTCCTAGACTCCCTGAAGAAGTTCGACAAGGAGCACATCCCCGAGGCCTGCCTGAAGGCCTTCAAGTGAGTCGGGGCTGGGCCTCGCGGCCGGGGCTTCCCTCCGATTCTCCATCAGGCCAAGGCAGGGTGCTGAGGGTGAGGCGTGGCCCCAGGCTCCTGGGGCCTGTGGCTCAAAATCTAGGCAGCCCCTTCCCCATACAGCACCCCAAGAACACAGCTGACAAGCTCAGCAGCGGGAACCCTCAGGCCACAGGTCTGAGAGAGAGGCCGGCCAGGCCCCACAGAGGTCGGCCCCTGTGAGAGCAGCTGACCACATGAGCACATGTATTGCACACATGAATACATGTGAGCACAAATGCAATGCACACATGCACACATAAAAAATGCACACATGTGCACGCATACACATGTATACATAATCACACGTGTGCACACATGTACACGTGAATGCAGTGCACGCATACAAAACATACATGTGCACACGTGTACATATAAGCACAAACATGCATGCACATATGTACATATGAATACAGTGCACAAAGTACACACGTGCTCACATACACATGTACACACAAGCATGCACATGCATGCACACATGAACATGTGTACACATGAATGCAGTACACACACAAAACATACATGTACACAGATGCACATGTGCACACACACATGCACACAGGCACGCACAGCGAGTGGCCGCATGCCTGGGGCTCTGCCATGCATCTTTCTTTTGCTGGCCTGACTGTAAAGGTCCTACATCTGGAGGGGCAGGACTGGCAATGGCTCCTTCTGGGATGAGCCATGGGACTTGGGAAGGGTGCCATGGGGACTCCGCCTTTCATCCCGTAAATGTCAACACGCTGGCATTCTTGGGGTGCTCCACTCTGTAAGTGCCCAGCCTGTCTCCCACCCCGTGTGGCTCCTCACTGGCCATCCCCTAAGAGGCCAACTTCAGGGTGCCCCCGACCCGGACTGAGAAAGAGGACCAGACCCCAGTGACCCCGGCCAGGACCCCAAAACCTCTCAGCTCCCATGTGGGAGGAAGAGGGTGGGACTGCTGCGAGACATCTTGTAAGTATAGAATAAAGTATAAGAGAAACCAACAAGAACGCCTGGAGGGCTACACCAGGGTGTGCCACTGTCAATCAACATTTGATATATTTCTTTTCCATCTTTTTTCTAAGTTTTTTTTGTTGTTGTTTGTTTTTAATATATAGTTGAAATAATACTGGGCTGGGCACTGTGGCTCACACCTGTCATCTCAGGACTTCGGGAGGCCTAGGCAGGGGGATCATGAGGTTAGGAGTTTGAGATCAGCCTGGCCAACATGGTGAAACCCCTTTTCTACTAAAAATACAAAAATTAGCCCGGTGTGGTGGCGGGCGCCTGTAATCCCAGCTACTCAGGAGGCTGAGGCAGGGGAATCGTTTGAACCCAGGAGTCAGAGGTTGTAGTGAGCCGAGATCACGCCATTGCACCCAGCCTGGGCGACATAGTGAGACTCCATCTCAAAAAGAAAAGATAATACTGTACACATATATTTATTCCGCTTTTTTTACTTAATATTATCACACCAAAAAGAAAAAAAAACCAACACTTTTCCCTATGTTATTAAAAACACTTCTTAGCCAGGCACGGTGGTGCATGCCCGTAGTCCCAGCTACTCGGGAGGCTGGGGCATAACAATCACTTGAACCTGGGAGGTGGAGCTTGCAGTGAGCCAAGATCACACCACTGCACTCCAGCCTGGGCAACAGAGTGAGACTCCATCTCAAAAACAAAAACAATAAAACACTTCAAGGCTGGGTATGGTGGCCCACACCTTTAATCTTTAATCCCAGCATTTTGAGAGGCCAAAGCAGGAGAACCGCCTGAGCCCAGGAGTTCGAGACCAGCCTGGGCAACAAAGAGGACCCCGTCTTGACAAAAAAAAAATTAAAATTAGCCAGTCGTGGTGGTACGTGCCTATAGTCCCAGCTATTCAGGAGGCTAAGGTGGGAGGATCACTTGAGCCTAGGAGGATAAGGCTGCCATGAGCCGTGATCACACCACTGCACTCCAGCCTGGGCGACAGAGTGAGACCCTGTCTCCAAAAAAAAAAAAAAACCCAATAAATATGATTTTCTTAACTTTTGTATGTATGATCTTACCATACGGGAATCATAATTTACTTAGCGCTTCCTGCTTCATTGAATATTTAGGCTGTTTTTGTTTTGCTGTTATAAATGAGGCCTCAATAAATGCCTCCTCCTATCACCCTGCAAGCTTCTGCACTGTTCCCTGCCCACACGGTGTGGTGTGTGTCTGGGAGATGCACTCTCATTTTAATATTAGCCTACACAAAGCATAAGTAGACCAGAGCAAGAAATGATGGGCTCTGTTCCCAACCTCAATTTCAATCACGTTTCAATGAACATTTTGAATTATCCATTCAGATTTCTTTCTGCAGGCAATTCAGTTCATATATAATGATGTTGGTGTCATTTTTAAAAACACTAGTTTCTACAGTGCCTAAGCTGCACCTATGGGCATTTTTCTTGGTCACTGTACCATCCCCCAAAGTATAACACCTGCCACATCATCTCTTCTGCGTCTCATCCCTCTAACCTTATAGTTTTAGTCTCCTGGTGCCCGACTTGGAAAACTGGGCAATGCCACTGTGGGGCAACGGGAGTGGCAGAGTGGAGCCAGTGGGGCATGGCCTCTAGGGCCAGCCTGGCTGTGTGAATCCCAGCATTGCCCCTCCGGAGCTGTGCCACCCTGGGCAAGACACTCAGCCTCTCTGGGCCCATTTTGCCGGAGCAGGACAGGGTGACGACTCTGGCCCACTGGTGTTCTCTCGCTAGGCCCTACCAAGGCAACCCGACGTTCGACCCCGAGTTCATCCGCTCCAAGTCCACGGCCGCCGCCGGCCTCTGCTCCTGGTGCATCAACATCGTCCGCTTCTACGAGGTCTACTGCGACGTGGCGCCCAAGAGGCAGGCCTTGGAGGAGGCTAATGCAGAGCTGGCAGAGGCGCAAGAGAAGCTGTCCCGGATCAAAAACAAGATTGCCGTAAGTGCCGGCTCGCTCCCGTCTCTGTGAAACACCAGAGCCACTTGCTTGCGCTGCCGGTCAATATCTCTGTTTAAAATGGGTTGGCACGGCCGCCGTCGTGAATTATTCAGCAGCGTGAGAGGATGCAGGCAGAGGCAGGGGCCAGACGGTGCCGGGAGCTGCTTGGTGTCCTTGGCCTCCATGCTCCAGAGGGCTCTCAGCCTTTATGGGAGCCTCTTAGACACTCAATGCTCACAGGACCCAGCCCTGCTGCCGCTGCAGCGTGCTACAGATGCCTCGTGGGGTTTTCCAGCAGCTTTCCAACTTGGTTTTGCAGGAACTTAACGCCAACCTGAGCAACCTAACCTCAGCGTTTGAAAAAGCAACGGCTGAGAAAATCAAGTGTCAGCAGGAGGCCGATGCCACGAACAGGGTGATCTTACTGGCGAACAGGTATTGGCTCCTCCCCGAGACCACCCTCCTGCTCTCAGACCCCTGAAAAGGGACAAGCCCACACAACTGCCTTGGGAGGAAGAGGAGGAAGTCCAGGTGGAAGCAGCCAGGTTGCCACTTTGACTTCTTGAGCTCAAAGTAATTAGGATAAACCTTGGCCTCCTGCATAGTCAGGGGCCTCCACAAAATATGACCTATCGTGTGGTTCCAAGTAACCCACGCTGGCCTGGGACACTGGGTCCCACGGGGCTTGTTCCAGGGGCATTATTTGGTCATAACCCACTGTCACCCACCACGTGGCTTCCAGGGTCATTTTGCAGCCAGCAGACAGTCATTTCACGGATTACATCACGGTTTGGGGCTCCAGAGTAGTGTCGTCCACTAGGGACATAATGCCGGATGTGGATGTGTCACCTTAACTTTTCCAGCAGCCACATTTAAAAAGTACAGAGGCTGGCTGGGTGCAGTGGCTCATGCCTGTAATGCCAGCAGTTTGGGAGGCTGAGGCAGGTGGATCACTGGAGGTCAGCGTTCAAGACCAGCCTGGCCAACATGATGAAACCCCATCTTACTAAAAATACAAAAACTAGCCAGGCAAGCCGAGCATGGTGGCTCACGCCTGTAATCCCAGCACTTTGGGAGGCCAAGGTGGGTGGATCACCTGAGGACAGGAGTTCAAGACCAGCCTGGCCAACATGGTGAAACCCCATCTCTACTAAAAATAGAAAAATTAGCTGGGTGTGGTGGCGGGCGCCTGTTATCCCAGCTATTTGGGAGGCTGAGGCAAGAGAATCACTTGAACCCAGGAGGTGGAGGTTGCAGTGAGCCAAGATTGTGCCATTGTACTCCAGCCTGGGCAACAGGAGTGAAACTGTCTTAAAAAAAAAAAAAAAAAGGCATGGCGGTGCACACCTGTAGTCCCAGCACTTGGAGGGCTGAGGTGGGAGTTTGAAAGTTTGAAACCAGCCTGAGCAACATAGTGACACCCCATCTCTACAAAAAAACATTTTTAAGTACAAAGAAATAGTTATAATTTTATTTAACCCCAAATATCCAAGATATTATTTCAACAGGTAACTAATATAAAAATTATCAATGAGGTATTTCCTGTGCTTGTTTTCATTCTGAGCCTTGACACCCTGCATGTCTTTTTTTTTTTTTTTTTTTTAATTTTTTTTTGGAGACAGAGTCTCACTCCGTCACCCAGGCTGCAGTGCGTGGCATGATCTTGGCTCACTGCAACCTCCATCTCCCGGGTAATTCTTGTGCCTCAGTCTCCCGAGTAGCTGGGACCACAGATGCACGCCACCACGCCCAGCTAATTTTTATATTTTTAGTAGAGACGGGGTTTCACCATGTTGGCCGGAGTGGTCTCGAATTCCTGACCTCAGGTGATCCACCTGCCTCATCCTCCCAAAGTGCTGCGATTACAGGCATGAGCCACCGTGCCCAGCCAAGAAGCACAATTTGGGCTTCTCTAAAGCATTTCCTCCCAAAAACTCCCCAAAAGCATTTTCATCGTTGAGCCACTGAGCCAGGTGCCGATGGGAAACTCTGAAGATTCACAGAGGTGCAGAGGTGGAGGCTTGTCTGGTCCAGTCCTTTCACCGATGCAAATATGTTTTATTCTCTCTCGTTCCGCTTCAGGCTGGTGGGGGGATTAGCATCGGAAAACGTCCGCTGGGCTGAGTCCGTGGAGAACTTCAGGAGCCAGGGGGTCACGCTGTGTGGGGACGTCCTGCTTATCTCTGCCTTCGTGTCCTACGTGGGCTACTTCACCAAGAAATACCGGAATGAGCTGATGGAGAAATTCTGGATCCCTTACATACATAACTTAAAGGTAAGGAGTGGAGTCCTGGCCGGGCGCGGTGGCTCACGACTGTAATGCCAGCACTTTGGGAGGCCAAGGCGGACGGATTACTTGAGGCCAGGAGTTCATGAGCCGCCTGGCCAACATGGTGAAACCCCATCTCTATTAAGCATACAAAAAAAAATTAGCCAGATGTGGTGGGGAGCGCCTTAATCCCAGCTACTGGGGAGGCTGAGGCAGGAGAATCGCTTGAACCTTGGAGGCGGAGGTTGCAGTGAGCAGAGATCGCACCACTGCAATCCAGCCTGGGTGATAGAGCAAGACCTAGTCTTTTAAAAAAAAAAAAAAGTGGAGTCCTATTCATCACTCAGGAAATCTGGGGAGGTCCCAGCAGGGCAGAACCAGCCACACTGGCACCTTGACTTCTGTGATGAGGCTCAGGCCCCTTTGGGGATAAGAATGTAGCCCAGTGGCATTGTGCGGTGGCTCATGCCTATAATCCCAGCACTTTGGGAGGCTGAGGTGGGTAGATCACCTGAGGTCAGGAGTTCAAGACCAGCCTGGCCAACATGGTGAAACCCCATCTCTATTAAAAATACAAAAATTAGGCTGGGCGTGGTGGCTCACATCTGTAATCCCAGCACTTTGGGGACGCGAAGGCGGGCGGATCACCTGAGGTCAGGAGTTCAAAACCAGCCTGGCCAACATGGTAAAACCTCATCTCTACTAAAACTACAAAAATTAGCTGGGTGTTTTGGTGGGCACCTGTAATCCCAACTACCCGGGAGGCCAAGTCAGGAGAATCTCTTGAACTCGAGAGGCAGAGGTTACGGTGGGCCAGGATCACACCACTGCACTCCAGCCTGGGTGACAGAGTAAGACTCTGTCTGGGGGCAAAAAAAAAAAAAGAACATGGCCCAGTGTTGCTGTGCTGACGTCGTTTCTGGCCAAGTTACAAAGCTGCTCTGTCCAGAGTGATGGAAATGGCTGGCTTCTCCCAGGTCGTCCGGCTGGTCCACCCCTAACAGCAGCACCAGACACAGCATGATTTGGAGAGCTGTTTTCTAGTAATAAGGTCGCATCACCCCTTCTAAGAAAGTGTGCCTCCCTGGGCAGGTCCCCATCCCAATCACAAATGGCCTGGATCCCTTGAGCCTGCTGACAGATGATGCGGACGTGGCCACCTGGAACAACCAGGGCCTCCCCAGCGACCGCATGTCCACCGAGAATGCCACCATCCTGTGCAACACCGAGCGGTGGCCGCTGATTGTGGACGCCCAGCTCCAAGGAATCAAGTGGATCAAAAACAAATACAGCAGTGAACTGAAAGCCATCCGCCTGGGACAGAAGAGGTGTGTGCAGGCGCAGGACCTGGACCAAAGCCCCCCTCTGCTCGGAAGCATGCCTTAGGCATTTCAAATTGGTTCCATGGATGGGTGGGTCTTTAAATATAAGTACTAGCCCACAGGTTTTAAATTTGACCCCGGGGAACAGCAGCGGTAGTAAAGAATGAAATTAGGAGCTCTTTTCCCTTCCCCTGTCCCCATCACCCGCTGCTCCTGCAGGGAAAGGAGAGTGAGACGGAGGCTCAGGCCGGGGGTTGCCTCCCGCTTGGCCATTTGCTGGCTGGAGGCTTGAGGTGGTCACGTTCTTGGGTCTTGTGGTCTGTGGTCAGATGAGAAACAATGGCTGTTAACGACACAGGTACAGTGACACCCTGTCTTCCTAGCGGTGCTGGAAAATCCAATGGCATGTGGCTATGAAAACATTTGCCTCTGTGGCCATAAAGCTACTCAAAGCTGCTTCCAGGCCGGGCGCAGTGGCTCATCCGTGTAATCTCAGCACTCTGTTGGGGAGGCCAAGGCAGGAGCATTGCTTGAGCTCAGGAGTTTGAGACCGGCCTGGGCAACATAGTGAGACCTCATGTCTCCAAATAATAATAAAAAAAAAAAACCTAATTGGGTGTGGTGGCATGAGCCTGTAGTCCTGTAGTCCTGTAGTCCTGTAGTCCTGTAGTCCTATAGTCCTGTAGTCCTGTAGTTCCAGCTATTCAGGAGGCTGAGATGGGAGGATCACTTGAGCCTGGGAGGTCAAGGTTGCAGTGAACCCTGCTCACGCCACTGCACTCCAGCCTGGGTGAGAGAATGAGACCCTGTCTCAAAAAACAAAACAAAGCAAAACTTTCCATTTTCATCTCCACTCCCATAAGAGCACAGGGGCAGTTTACAAAGAAGCCCCTCGGCTCCTTTCAGGAAAGGGTGAGCTGTTGGGAACAAGTTGTGGGCTCCTAGGTCACCACTCGCTTGGCGCCGTCTCGCTCGGAGGGCAGGGGCTGCTGGTCGGCGCGTGCGCGCACCGTTCCATCACGAGGCCCTCTGCCGTGAACCAGCTTCCGTGCTGTGCCCGCAGCTACCTGGATGTCATCGAGCAGGCCATCTCGGAAGGGGACACCTTGCTCATTGAGAACATCGGCGAAACCGTGGACCCCGTGCTGGACCCTCTACTGGGCAGGAACACAATTAAAAAGGGAAAGTGAGTTGTTTCCATCTCCGTGGCTTGAGCCAGGTAAACATCTTCGGGCCCGAGGCCTGGGCGTGTGCATGTAGGGAAGACGCCCGGAATGCCCTTTGCTTCCCTGGTAAGCAGCGGGGGCTTTGACAAAATGCCGACTGGAGGGAAGGAGCCCCCAGCTCCCGAGGAAAGACTGGAAAGGGGCCACATCCCCATTAGGAATATCTCCGCCACCGTTTTATCAGTGATCGCCTCCAGACGGTGAGGCTTGGAGGTGGCGTCTTTCTTCTTTCTGTTCTTAGGCATTTTGCAAATCTTGGGACTGCATTACCTTTAAAAATTCACACGAAATTCACACAACATAAAATTAACCATATTAAAGTGCACAATTCAAGAGCATTTAGTACACTCACAATGTTGTACAAACACATCTGTCCAGTTGCACATTTTCAGCACCCCGAAAGGAAGCCCCACACCCACTGTTGTTCTTCATTCCGCCTCCCTCCTGAGCGCTGGACACCCACTAGTCTGCTTTCTGTGTCTGTGGATTTGCCTATTCCGGACATTTCCTCTGAATAGAATCAAGCAACATGTGTCTTTTTGTGTCTGGCTCTTTTTACTCAGCATTTTTTGTTTGTTTTTTGAGACGGAGTCTCGCTCTGTCGTCCAGGCTGGAGTCCAGTGGTGCAATCTCTGCTCATTGCAGCCTCTGCCTCCTGGGTTCAAGTGATTCTCCTGCCTCAGCCTCCCAAGTAGCTGGGATTACAGGCACATCACCACGCCCGGGTAATGTTTGTATTTTTAGTAGAGACAGGTTCCCCATGTTGGCCAGGATGATCTCGAACTCCTGACCTCAGGTGATCCACCTGCCTTGGCCTCCCAAAGTGCTGGGATTACAGGAGGGAGCCACCGCGCCTGGCCTTTACTTAGCATGTTTTTAGGGGTCATGCATGTGGTTGCACGTGTCAGTCCTTCATTCCTCTTTATGGCAGGATCACATTCCACGTGTGGCTGTGCGCATTTGTTTGTCCACTCATCAGTTGATGCATGGAGCTCGCATTATTCACTTTACAATTTTAAAAAATTAAATCTACCTTAAAAAAACGTAAATGTCAGAGCTGACAGGAGCCACCTTTAAATGCAGAGATGCATGCAGAAACCCAGAACAGGGTGGCCAATCAATATGCAGAGGTCCTAGACTCTGGGAAGGGCCTGGTGTGAGTGCTGAGGGGTTAAGTTAGCCAGAGGCCCCTCAAAGTGAGCCCAGCTACGAAGAGGGGAGAGGAGGGTGTAGGGTCGGAGAGAGGCACCCCCACAGTGGATGAGCAGACCCCGGGTTGCAGTCCTGGGAGCTTCCAGGATGGGCTGATGTTACAAATGGGTCTGGGTCGGGGCTCCCAGAGGAGCACAGCGTGCAGCCAGAGGGGCGTAAACCCTGCTGCGAAGATGAGCCTGCCCACCCAAGGAAAGAGCAGGTGCATCTCCCAGAAGGGCCCACGTCACAGGCCGGGGAGGAGGAACAGACAAGGAGAGGTGCAGTGCTCTTCCAGGGACCAGAAGGAGGACTCAAGGTGGCGGCCTGGCCTGGGGCGGGGGTGAAAGGTGGTCTGTGCTTGTGTTCCTCTCCCCTGGCCACTGGGAGGCCCACTAACCCTTTCCTCCGCTAACCCCAGGTACATTAAGATTGGCGACAAGGAGGTGGAGTACCACCCCAAGTTCCGCCTGATCCTGCACACCAAGTACTTCAACCCACACTACAAACCAGAGATGCAGGCTCAGTGCACCCTCATCAACTTCCTGGTCACCAGGGATGGACTTGAGGACCAACTCTTGGCCGCTGTGGTGGCCAAAGAGCGCCCAGATCTAGAACAGCTGAAGGTAACGTCCTCAAGGTCGGTCACACGGGAGGAGGGGCCGTCCCACGCAGAGGGGGCCGGGTCACCGTGAGGCCCCGAGCAGGGCCACCAGCCCGGTGTGTGTGGTTGCTTCTCTCTGAAGGTGCCTCAGTATGTCCCGGGGCATCGCAGCTTCTCCTACGACAGGATGGGTCATTTCCTTCCCCGCTGTCCCCTCTTCCAGCTCCCAAATTTAATTCTAAGTCACATGACTGCTTTGCTTAAAGAACATGAGTCACAGCGGTCCTCAGGGGGCTCTAAGCTCCAGAGCGCTGCCCTGCAAGAATGGCCTGGCTGCCAGCCCTTGCGCCCGCCATAGTGCATGGGCTCAGGAGGCCCAGGCCCGCCTGTCCCCATTCTGCCCCCTACAGTCTTCGTGACAGGAAGCCTCAAGGCTGGGAGCAGGCCCAGGGCCTCTCTGAGGTTCCAGGGGCTCCGCTTTTGCAGCCCCTGAGCTCGTTCCTCCTGCTCAAAGCCTGAGCAGTGGCTAAGCCACACGGCTACCCGAGGGAGGCCTGGGTGCCCGGCGGACAGAGCCAGGCCATGCAGTGACAACCGCACCTCCCCTTGCAGGCGAACCTCACCAAGTCTCAAAACGAATTTAAGATTGTTCTGAAAGAGCTGGAAGATTCGCTCCTGGCCCGTCTGTCGGCTGCCTCGGGGAACTTTCTGGGAGACACAGCTTTGGTGGAGAATCTGGAGACCACCAAGCACACAGCCAGCGAGATCGAAGAGAAGGTCAGAGCTGCCTCAGTGACGTGCCCTGACAGCCGGGGCATGGGAGGCTGGACCACGGGTGATCGGCGCCTCCCCCACCAACAAGGAGAAAAGCAGCTTCAGTCATACATGCCGAGCCGGCCCAGGGCAGGAGAAGGGGCCCAAGCTCCCATCCTGCACCCAGCTGCTGCTGAGAGAGCCCTTGGGTGGCTTCCCAGGGAGCGAGGCTGGTGGCTGGGAATGAGCCGATCTGCTGTGTCATTCAAACCCCTTTTGTTTGTGTCGAGGTGGTGGAGGCAAAAATCACGGAAGTTAAAATCAACGAGGCGAGAGAGAACTACCGCCCAGCTGCGGAACGGGCATCTCTGCTCTACTTCATACTGAACGACCTCAACAAAATCAACCCCATCTACCAGTTCTCCCTCAAGGTGCGCCCTGCAGCTGGGGCTGGGTGCCTCCCTCAAGGTGGGGCTGCATCTGGGCTCCACAGCCAGGTCTGTTGCCCGCACAGCTATCAGGCAGTGCCAGGGCCACCCTCAGAGGGCAGACCTGGTCCAGCCTGCAGACGGGGCTGGAAGTAGGGAAGCCAGGGGCCCCCATCAGTCCTACACCCATTCTCCCCAGGAGAGGGTATGAGCTGCTCCCTCCTCCCTGCTCTTCCCCTGGTGCCTCCAGGCACCCCCAACCCAATCAAAACAAACTGGATGGCCTGGCATGGTGGCTTACGCCTGTAATCTCAGCACTATGGGGGGTCGAGGCAGGTGGATCTCCTGAGGTCAGGAGTTCAAGACCAGCCTGACCAACATAGTGAAACCCCGTCTCTACTAAAAGTACAAAAATTAGCCAGGCGTGGTGGTGCATGCCTGTAATTCCAGCTACTCAGGGAGGCTGAGGCAGAAGCATCGCTTGAACACTGCAACCTCCCTCACTGTGGAGGGTGCAGTGAGCCGAGATCACGCCACTGCACTCCAGCCTAGGCAATGGAGCAAGGCTCTGTCTCAAACAAAACAAACTGGAGGCCACCACAGGTGGCAGGGAGTGATGGTGGGGAGCAGTGGCGGGCTCCATCTCTGCACGTCTCCATGACTCTGGGTGGCGGATCCACAGGCCTTCAACGTGGTATTTGAGAAAGCCATCCAAAGGACCACCCCTGCCAGTGAGGTGAAGCAGCGGGTGATCAACCTGACGGATGAGATCACCTACTCCGTCTACATGTATACCGCCCGGGGGCTCTTCGAGAGGGACAAACTCATTTTCCTGGCACAAGTTACGTTTCAGGTAATGTCTAGCCTCATTGCTCCTAGTGTGGTCCGTGGACCAGCAGTGTCAGTGACCCCTGGGAGCTTTGTGGAAAGGCAGATTCTTGGGCCCCCACCCAAACCTGGTGATTTCAAACCTGCATTTTAGCAACATACCCAGGTGATTGTAAAGTCTGAGATGCCTGATGTGGAACAGGCCTGGGGCTCTCTTAGTCAATATTCGGGAAGCTGGCACATTATTCCAATGGGAGCTAGTAAAGGGGTGGTGTGGCAAGGAGAATTTCACAAGGAAATGTCATTTTACATGTAAGTTGTGCTGAGTAAAATAGTCCTCCATTAGTGCTTAGCCCACTGTGGGGTGAGTGATGTTTCTTAAGAAATAAGTGTATGAATAAACAAATATTCCTCCTGTTTTATACAGTCCTGCTAAAATATTTAAAGATCTGCATTCTCTGAAACTGATTAAACAGCCTGTCTTAATTTGTTTTGTGCTGCTATAATAGAATACCCAAGGCTGGGTAATCTATAAACAATAGAAATTTATTTCTCATGGTCCTGGGGTCTGGGAAGTTCCATATGAAAGTGCTGGCATCTGTCAAGGGCCTTCTTGCTGTGTCATCCCATGGTGGAAGGCTAGAGGGCGAGAGAGAGCACAAAAGGGGCCAAACTCCTTGTGTAACAAACCCACTCCATTGATCATGACATTAAGCCATTGACTCTGCTCTCATGGCCTAGTTGCCTCTCAGGCCCCACCTCCCAACACTGTTGCACTGAGGATTCAGTTTCCAACATATGCTTTTTGGGGAACACATTCAAACCATAGCACAGCCCCTCTGCAATTTTGTTTACACTGTGCCATAAGTATGGTTGGAAACACTAGTTTTTGTTGTTGCTGTTACTGCTGCTATTTTGAGACAGTATCTCACTCTGTCACCCAGGCTGGAGTGCAGTGGTGCAGTCACAGCTCACTGTAGCCTTGAATTCCTGAACTCAAGCAATCCTCCCACTTCAGCCTCCTCAGTAGCTGGGACTACAGGCATGTGCCACCATGCTCGTCTAATTCTTCAGTTTTTTAATTATTTATTTATTTATCTTTAGTAGAGACAAAGTCTCACTATGTTGCCCAGGCTGGTCTTGAACTCCTGGGCTCATGTGATCCTCCTGCCTCAACCTCCCTGTAGCTGGGAATACATGTGTACACTGCCGTGCCTGGCTAATTTTTAAATGTTTTTATAGAGACAGGGTCCTGCTATATTGCTCACCCCACTCGGCTAATTCTTTAGTGTTTTTGTTTGTTTTTTGAGACGGAGTCTTGCTCTATTGGCAGGCCGGAGTTCAGTGGCATGATCTTGGCTCGCTGCAACTGCTGCCTCCTGGATTCAAGCAATTCTCCTGCCTCAGCCTCCCTAGTAGCTGGGACTACAGGTGCACGCCACCATGCCCGGCTACTTTTTGTCTTTTTATTAGAGACATGGTTTCACCATGTTGGCCAGGATGGTCTCAATCTCTTGACCTCGTGATCCGCCCGCCTCAGCCTCCCAAAGTGCTGAGATTACAGGGATGAGTCACCATGCCTGGTCAATTCTTTAGTTTTTATTTTTTATTTATTTTTTTTTTTTAGAGACAGTCTCAGTATGTTGCCCAGGCTTGTCTTGAACTCCTGGGCTCAAGTGATCCTCCTGCCTCAACCTCCCTGTAGCTGGGAATACAAGTGTACACTATTGTACCTGGCTAATTTTTTTTTTTTTTCTGTTTTTTAGAAAGAGTTTTGCCCTTGCTGCCCAGGCTGCAGTGCAATGGTACAATCTCAGCCCACCACAACGTCTGCCTCCCGGGTTCAAGCAGTTCTCCTACCTCAGCCTCCTGAGTAGCTGGGATTACAGGCATATGCCACCATGCCCGGCTAATTTTTGTATTTTTAGTTGAGACAGGGTTTCTCCATGTTGGTCTCGCTGGTCTCAAACTCCCGACCTTAGGTGATCCACCCAACCTTAGGTGATCCACCCGCCTCGGCCTCCCAAAGTGCTGGGATTACAGGCATGAGCCACCGCACCCAGCCTTAATTTTTTTTAATGTTTTTTTAAAGAGACAGGGTCTCACTATATTGCCCAGGCTGGGCAACACTAATTGTATAAATAGGTTGGGCATCAGTTTAAGCCTAGCTTTCAATTCAAACTCAAACTTTGAACCAATGGGGTCCATATTATGAAGGTTCCTTTTACATGTGAATCTCTGAATCACAGGTTCACTGTGAGATTTTCTCCTGGCTGAGAGGTCATCAGGATAAGAGTTGTCAGTGCTCCCCCTCATTTTCCAGGGTAGAAAGCATTCTCTTTGGTCCCAAGGAATGTTTTGTGTGACCAAAAGAAAGAGTCCGGCTCAGGAAGAAACTCTCTATGGGATCTGAAAAACAGACCCTTTGGGTACTTGACTGAGGAGATGGCAGTGGCCATTACCCCTGCTCCCAGCCACCTGCTGCCCATCTGAGACAGAGGGTGCCAGGTTAGCTGCCCAGTACACCACTTCAAAATGACCCAGACCCTGCCCACAGGAGGTCCAGAGGGCCAGCATGCACAAGTGACAAGATGGTATGGAATATGGCCCAGCATTCCACTTCTGGGCACACACCCACAAGACCTGGAAACAGGTGTCCAGCATCTGTCCAGATTCCCGTACACCAGCATTCACAACAGCATTAATCGAAGCAGCCAAAAGCCAGATGAGGCCAGGCACTGAGGCTTATGCCTATTATCCCAACATTGCGGGAGGTCAAAGCAAGAGGATCACTTGAGGCGGTTTGAGACTAGCCCAGTCAATATAGCAAGACCCCATCTCTACAAAAAAAAAAAAAAAAATAGCTAGGTGAGGTGATGCACGCCTGTAGTCCCAGCTATTTGGAAGGCTGAGATGGATGGTCACTTGAGCCCATGAGTTCAAGGCTGCAGTGAGCTATGATCACAGCACTACACTCCAGCTGGGGGCAACAGAGCCATACCCTGTCTCTCAAAGACAACAACAAGGCCGGGCGTGGTGGCTCTCACCTGTAATCCTGGTACGCTGGGAGGCCAAGACGGGCAGATCACTTGAGGCCAGTAGTTCAAGAGCAGCCTGGCCAACACGGTGAAAACCCCGTCTCTACAAAAAATGCAAAAATTAGCTGGGCATGGTGGCACGCACCTGTAATTCCAGCTACTTGGGAGGCTGAGACAGGAGAATCGCTTGAACCCAGGAGGTGGAGGTTGCAGTGAGCCGAGATTGCACTACTGCACTCCAGCCTGGATGACAGAGTAAGAGTCTGTCTCAAAAAATAACAATAAATAATAAAAAATAAAAACAACAAAGCCAACCAATTCACAACAGCCAGAACGACGTGCTGTCCATCAGCAGATGAACGGAGAACCCCAGCGTGGTTATATTCAAGAATGGGATATTACTCAGCCTTACAGGGGAAGGAGGTTCTGAGACATCTACAACGTGGATGGACCTCGGAAGCATCACGCTAAGTGAAAGATGCCAGATGCAAACGGGGCAGGTCGTGTGCTTCTGTCTATATGAAGCATCCAAAATGGGTGCATCCCTAGACAGAAGGCAGATGAGCAGCTCTCAGAGGCAAGGGGAGATGGGAAATGACTGCTCAAGGGGTGAAGGGATAACAAAAAAGTCCTGGAACTAGAGATTGCTGGTGGTTGCACGATGCTGCGAATATGTGAAATGCCACTGGATTGTACACTAAAATATGGTTTAAATTGTCAATTTTTTTTTTTTTTTTTTTTTTTGAGACAGAGCCTCACTCTGTTGCCCAGGCTAGAGTGCAGTGGCATGATCTCAGCTCACTGCAACCTCTGCCTCCCGGGTTCAAGCGATTCTCCTGCCTCAGCATCCCAAGTAGCTGGGGCTACAAGGCATGTACCACCACGCCTAATTTTTTTGTATTTTAGTAGAAACAGGGTTTCACCATGTTGGCTAGGCTGGTCTTGAACTCCTGACCTCAAGTGATCCATCCCCCTCAGCCTCCCAAAGTGCCGGGATAACAGGTGTGAGCCGCTGTGCCCGGCCAAAATGGTCAATTTTATGGTATGTGTATTTCACAACTTAAAAAGCGAGACGAGGTAAAGATAAAACTTTACCCCAACCCAAAGGGGCAGGACAGGGCGCCCCCTGCAGGCCGGGAGTGTGAACAACTCTTCGGGTCCAGCACGCATCTTCAGGGCTGCTGACGTTTTACTGGCTGCATTAAGTGTGTACACCTCCATGTTCCCCCAGGTCCTGTCCATGAAGAAGGAGCTGAACCCAGTGGAGCTGGATTTCCTCCTGCGGTTCCCTTTTAAGGCCGGGGTGGTCTCCCCAGTGGACTTCCTGCAGCACCAAGGCTGGGGCGGGATCAAGGTTTGTCTTTAGACATTGAACACGCTGTGCTTTCTTCCCCCCATGGAGCCTTTCCAGTTGATGCTGCAGATGTTTACAAGGCCAGAATACCAGGCTCTGTGGCCCACACAATTCAGTAAAGCAAGGAGGCCCCACAGATGGGGATGGAGACCAAGATGGGCTGGCTACCAGCTTACAGATAACTCTGCATTCCTATAGGGAATGTGACATGCGTTAGGTCCCTGAGTCCTGCGTTAGGTCCCTGAGCAAGCAGAGAGTGACATCTTCTGAGGGCCAGAAGAGGCCTCAGGGCCTCTTACCACCCCTCCCCCAGCCTCCCCCCTTCCCAGCGTAAGGGAAGTGGCAAGTGAAAAGTTTGTTCCTCGGATTCCTGGACACCATCAGGGACCCTCGAGTCTCAAGGTCTGCTCAAAGAGACCTGAAGAAGGTTGTCCCCTGAGCTAGAATGGCCCCATTTCCAGAGACCCCGAGAGAAGCAGCCCCAGTCCCTCCCACGCCTCATGTCCCCAGATTGGACCCCACCAAGGAGGCTCCCGGCACTGTCCTGGGATGCCTGAGCTGGGCACCGACAGCTCGTGCTTTGGTGGCCGGCCTCTCGGGCCGGCTTATCCCAGAGCCCCAGTTTCCTCGGAGGGCAGTGGCCTCTCCTCCTTGAACGAACTGTACAGGAAGGCTCTCGGGACCCGGGTAAGTGGGAAGAGTCACAGGGCCCGCTGCCTCTGCCCCTAGGCCCTCTCGGAGATGGACGAGTTCAAAAACCTGGACAGTGACATCGAAGGATCTGCCAAGCGCTGGAAAAAGCTGGTGGAGTCGGAAGCCCCCGAGAAGGAGATCTTCCCCAAGGAGTGGAAGAACAAGACGGCCCTGCAGAAGCTGTGCATGGTGCGCTGCATGCGGCCGGACCGCATGACCTACGCCGTCAAGTGAGTGTCCCGCCGCCGTGCCGGCAGCCCCGCCCCCGAGGCCCAGGCCTGAGGGAAGCTCGGCCCAGCTGCTGTGCTAGACTCTCTGGGGACTTGAGTTGATCCCCTGAACTTCTCCCCATTTTACACAGAAACGAAACAGGGCTCAGAGGGGCTAAATCATTTCACACAGTTCTTCGAGGACAGAGGCAGGATTCCACCCCAGGCTGCAGACTCCAGTCCTGAGCTCTTGTTAATCCTTAATGTCTCAGAGCATCATGAGGGGAACCCCTTGTCCCCCGCTAACCTGACTGCAGAGGGGTGCCCTGCAGTACATGATAGGAAGAAGACTCCCCACGTGAGCCTCCTAGATTGAAAGTAAGATGTCAAGTGTGGACATGAATGTGCACTGAGGCCATACCAATGGGGTCCTTTTAGGATGTTTTGAGGGAGAAAACAATGGCAAAACCATCAGTACTCGAGGACTCTGAGTACCTCGGTGGCAAAACGTAAAGTCAATCAAAGATGTATTAATATGGCTAGTTTGCAAGAGAACTGTTCTGATTTCACCAACAATTTCTCCAGACCTGAAACCCTTCCATGTTGGACGGATGGGTTGTTGAAGGAAGGAGGTGACGTTTAGCACAGAAATGAGCCTGGGCTCCGTCCTCAGAGCACCTGGGGCCTGTCTGGCTTCTTCCCTTTTCATTTCCCCAAGTAGTCTGAAAGCAGCCAGGTTTCCCAAAAGACACTCATGTCCCTAATAGAATTACCCTCTGATGGCCAGGTGCGGTGGCTCACGCCTGTAATCCCAGTACTTTGGGGAGGATCGCTTGAGACCAGCCTGGGCAACACAGTGAGACCCCACCTCTACAAAAAGTCTAAAAATTAGCCGGGTGCAGTGGCAGCCTCCTGTAGTCCCAGCCACTCAGGAGGCTGAGGTGGGAGAATTGGTTGAGCCCGGGAGGTGGAGATGGCAGTGGGCCGAGATTGTGCCACTGCACTCCAGCCTGGGCAACAGAGCAAGAACCTGCCTCAAAATAAAAACTAAAGAATTCCCTCCTGACAAAGCAGAGGCCTAACTCCTGACAGTAGCTTTGTTTTGCTTTGTTTTCCCCGGTAGGAGAGGACAGGGACGGGAGTGGTGGGGAGGAGGGGGCGGAACGAAGCCAGAAGTCACTGTGATGCAGGAGAGCAGCGAGGTCCAGGGAGAAAGCTGGCTGCGTCCCGGACTCAGAACTGGAGGAAGCAGGGTCAGAGTTTGGGAAAAGCCAAGGTAAAGTCCCTCGACCATCGCAGCAGGAACGCCCTCTCCTGTGGGAAAGTGCAGCATGTTTGCATGTTTGGGTCACAAGACCCAGTGTGTATCTGATTCCTCGTCTAGAAGATGAGGTGAGGTGACCTTCCCCGTCTCCTGAGAGCTTTTGAGAAGCACCTAAGTTAGCCAGTGTGACTGCACTCTGGCCACCTAAAAGAAGGAAACAGCCACCCACGGCAGAAGCATTTGTGTGCTCTGCGGTGGCCTGGACCATCCCAACACCCGTGAGCCCAGATCTTCCCTCAGCTCTGACATGTTTCACATTTCTATGACGTGGAGCAAAGCAGATTTACTGCCCTAATTATACAGGGAGGGGGTCGCTTAAAAGCAAGAAGATTGAAACAGACGTGGCTAATAACAAAGCCAGCACTGGCCAAGGGTGTCTCGTGTCAGGCACTGTTGGAAGCATTGACAGCCGCGGGAGCACTTCCACTTCCACACTCACAGGTCACGGGCACTGGGAGGCCAGGCCAGACCACCGCCGGGTGCGCAACACAAACCCTGACGCGCAGCACGTGCCAGTTTCCATGGTGTCAGTGCTCCCTCTGTGGCCGGCTGCAAGCTGCCCGGGTCTGCTGCAAGCTGTCACCAGCCGGCTCCAGCACTCCTTTGTCAAGGCCACTACGTCAGAGGTGGTGAGGCCTGACTGGAACCCAGCATGCATGCTTCTGTGTCATTCATTCATCCATAGCCAATGACCATTTGGCCTGGGCAACTAATTAGCAAAGGTGATCCAGAGTCATTCCTGCCTAGGGGCAGGACTTCCTATGTTCTGGAAGTTCCTTCCTAGACAAGGATCACAGCATCTGGGGTCTGAGTCCATTCCAGAGGCCTGAATAAAATTGGGGGCCTTCAGGAGGAGCAACTCCTCCCCATCCTTGCCTGAGGCTGGCCCTGGTTCAGAACACCAGACAGAAGCCAGCAAAGGCCAGAGCAGGGAAAGGAATAGCAGCTCCAGGTGTCCCCAGAAAGTCCCAAGGGCATGGAGAGGCACTAGCCAGCTGACTCCTGGTTGAACCAGAGGAGCTGAGGTGCGCTGGGTGGCCTGAGTGCAAGCAGACCCTTCTGAAAGTCGACCCAGACTTTCAAACACTCAGGTGTTCACCTGCCCAGGGATGAGCAGTTCTCACCCCTCGGGATGCGGCCATTGCTCCTCCTTTCAGAGACCAGCTGGCCACTAAAATCTTAACAAAAAAAAAATTTTTTTTTTTTTGAGATGGAGTCTCGCTCTCTTGCCCAGGCTGGAGTGCAGTGGCACCATCTCACCTCACTGCAACCTCTGCCTCCTAGGTTCCAGCGATTCTCCTGCCTCAGCCTCCTGAGTGGCTGGAATTACAGGCCTGTGCCACCAAACCTGGCTCATTTTTGTATTTTTAATAGAGACAGGGTTTCATCATGTCGGTCAGGCTGGTCTCAAATTCCTAAATTCAAGTGATCCGCCTACCTTGGCTTCCCAAAGTGCTGGGATTACAGGTGTGAGCCACCACACCCGGCAAGTTTACTAATCTTAGCTCAGGTGATTCATTCTTTCCACATACTGTAAGCTCAGCCCTCTGTGATCACAGAAGGCAGGCCGACACCTGATCCAAAGATTACGGGAACATCACTAGGTCCTCCATGGGAGGATTAGCAGAGACCCCGACTGACCCCAGACTTACAGGGGTCATGTTAGAAAGAGTCTGGGGCTTTTGTAGAGACAGGTGTTTATATCATCTGAAGTTGCTTTTTTCTTTGACTTGTTTAGGCTCACTAAAGCTTTGCTCTAATCCGAACTTCCTTCCTTCTCAGCCCCCTGCCCCCTGCAGTTGACCCTGGGTGCCTTCCAAGGCTGGCCTCTCCCTGCACCTGCTTAGACTGCTCCAAGGAGGAGCACAGTGCGGGGCCCCTCGGGAAAGAAAGGGTGCCCGGGGCAAACAAGGCCAATCCTTCGCAGAAAGGAAAGCCCAGTAAAGACTCTGCTCTCCTGCCACGGGCCTTGTCCTGCTGAAGAAAGTCCACCAAAAAAGGGGCCTCCTGCCTGACCCAGAGCCCACCCCAAGGCCCCTGCCCTGGCCCAGAGCCTCGGGTTCCACTGCCTCTGATGCATTCCACCCCTAGGAACTTCGTGGAGGAAAAGATGGGCAGCAAGTTCGTGGAAGGCCGGAGTGTCGAGTTTTCTAAGTCCTACGAGGAGAGCAGCCCCTCCACGCCAATCTTCTTCATCCTCTCCCCCGGGGTTGACCCCTTGAAAGACGTGGAAGCCCTGGGTAAGTGTAGCAGGCAAGCGATGTTCTCAAAGATGAAGCATTGGCCAGGCGGGGTGGCTCACGCCCGTAATCCCAGCACTTTGGGAGGCTGAGATGGGCGGATCATGAGGTCAGGAGGTCGAGACCATCCTGGCTAACACGGTGAAACCCCATTTCTACTAAAAATACAAAAAATTAGCCAGGCGTGATGGCAGGCGCCTATAATCGCAGCTACTCGGGAGGCTGAGGCCGGAGAATGGCATGAATCTGGGAGGTGGAGCTTGCAGCGAGCCGAGATCACGCCACTGCACTCCAGCCTGGGGTACGGAGCGAGACTCTGTCTTCAAAAAAAAAAGAGACGGAGTATTGTCGGCATCACCAGGCACCAGGGAAATGCACACCAAAAGTACACGAGACGCCACTTCACACCCAAGATGCCGCTTCACACCCAAGACACCACTTCACGCCCGTAGGATGGTGATGATCAAGAACAGGAAAATAACACATGTTGTCAGGACCCTGAGAACTGCGACCCTTGTAGGTTGCTGGGAGGATGTAAAATGGGGCCACTGCTGTGGAAAACAGTCTGCTGGTTTCTCAGCAAGTTACATATAGAATTAGCACATGATCCAGCAATTCCACTCCTGGGTATACACCCAAAAGAACTGGAAATTTAAATTTGTGTCCAAGCAAATGCTCTACACAAATCATTCATAATAGCCAAAAGGCAGAAACCACCCAAATGTCCATTAATTGACGAGTAGATAAGTGGATCAACAGAATGTGGTGGATCTATACGGTGGAATAGTATCCCTCGATTAAAAAAGAGTGAAGCAGGCCAGGCGTGGTAGCTCACACCTGTATCCCAGCACTTTGGGAGGCCAGGGTGGGTGGATCACTTGATCACAGGAGTTCAAGACCAGTCTTGGCAACATGGCAAAACCCCGTCTCTACAAAACGTACAAAAAAATGTAGCCAGCTATGGTGGTACACGCCTGTGGTTCCAGTTACTCAGGAGGCTGAGGTGGGAGGATCACTGGAGCCCAAAATGTTGAGGCTGCAGTGAGCCATGATCAAGCCACTGCACTCCAGCCTAAGTGACCAAGTAAGACCCTGTCTCCAAAAAGCATGAAGTAGGCCAGGTGCAGTGGCTCACAGCTGTAGTCCCAGAACTTTGGGAGGCTGAGACAGAAGGATCACCTGAGCCCAGGAGTTCAAGATCAGCCTGGCCAACATAGGGAGACCTTGTCTCTACAGAGAATTTTATAAATTAGCTGGGCATAGTGGTGTATGCCTGTAGTCCCAGCTACTCTGGAGGCCAAGGCATAAGGATCACTTGAGCTTGGGGAGTGGAGTTGAGGCTGAGTGACAAGAGTGAGACCCTGTCTCAAAAAAAAGTGAGGCCAAGCACAGTGGCTCACACCTGTAATCCCAGCACTTTGGGAGGCCAAGGCAGGTGGATTGCCTGAGTTCAGGAGTTCGAGACCAGCCTGGCCAATATGGTGAAACCCCCTCGCTACTAAAAATACCAACACTAGTCAGGTGTGGTGGTGGGCGCCTGTAGTCCCAGCTACTCGGGAGGCTGAGGCAGAAGAATCACTTGAACCCGGGAGGTGGAGCTTGCAGTGAGCTGAGATGGCGCCACTGCACTCCAACCTGGGCAACAGAGTAAGACTCCGTCTCAGGAAAAAAAAAAAAAAAACAAGAAGTACTGATACATGCTACAACATGGATGGACCTCAAAAACACTACGCTCAGGGAAAGAGGCCAGACACAAAGGCCCCATATTGTGCAGTTCCCTTGACATGAAATATCCAGAATGGGTAAATCCATGGAGACACAAAGGAGACTGTAGATGAGGGGCTCCTGGAGGAGACCCTGGAGGAGAGATTGGGAGTGACCGTCTAACAGGTATGGGGACCACCTCTTGGGCCATGACAGTGTTCTAGAACCGAACGGATGATTGCACAGCATTGTGAATACACTGAATATCAGTGCACTGTACGCTTTAGGATGGTTTTTAAAAGGCAAGTTTTAGGTTATGTGTATTTCACCACCAAAACTGAACGAGGCAGGCGTGTGGAATTCCTGGCTGCACATCACAGAGTCTGAACCCGTGTCGTTTAATTACCTGGTGTTTTTTCCTGTTTTTCTTTAGGAAAAAAACTAGGGTTTACCATAGACAATGGAAAACTCCATAATGTGTCCCTGGGGCAGGGACAAGAAGTGGTGGCTGAGGACGCTCTGGACGTGGCTGCAGAGAAAGGACACTGGGTCATTCTGCAGGTACGAGGGGCCCAGCACTGCGGGGTAAGGGCTCCCCGCACTGAGGCGACCGTGGGGATGGGCCCGAAGGCCCGGCAGGAACCAGGATGTGTAGTTTGCATTCAGAAATGTGGGTGGAAATCCTAACACCACTGAAGGAGGAGGCACCCCCGGTGTCGGCCCTGCTGGGGTCAGCCGGGTGGTGTGGGGCACCATGACTGCCCAGAGGAAAGCATGGATTCAACGGTGGAGGGAAGCTGGACTTTATACGAGACTACCCCAAACAGAGATTATTTAAACAACAAATGGTCAGGCACAGTGGCTCACACCTGTAATCCCAGCACTTTGGGAGGCCGAGGCAGACAAATCACCTGAGGTCAGGAGTTCCAGACCAGCCTCACCAACATGGCAAAACCCCGTCTCTACTAAAAATACAAAAATTAGCCAAGCGTGGTGGCGTGCGCCTGTAATCCCAGCTACTCGGGAGGCTGAGGCAGGAAAATCGCTTGAACCCAGGAGGCAGAGGTTGCAGTAAGCCAAGATCGTGCCACTGCACTCCAGCCTGGGTAACAGAGAGAGACTCAGTCTCAAAAAAAAAATTAAAAAAAAAAAAAAAAGACGACAAATGCTGGATTGACAAAAGCATCCCTCCTCCTCCTCCTCCTCCTCCTCGCTTGGAGCAGGCAGCAAAGCCCAGAGCGCCCAGGAGATGCTCTCTGTACTTTTGGTTAAACCCTAGCACGACCATCCCTCCTCAGCCCCAGAGCCCGCCCAAGACCCCTCCTCACTACTGCTTGTCCTCGAGCGCCTCTGGGCCTGTCCCGGCTTCCACGGGTCTTACAGCGTGTGTTGACCTCAATCCACAGGGCTAAGCCTGGCCCCGGTGGGAAGCCCTCGGCTTCAAGAGGAGGGGTGGGGACCACAGAATCTCAGCCTTATGCCAGGGAGGACACAAAGGACTCAACGTTAAGGCTGGAGGTTTCCAATTCATTGAACACAAAAATCGATTCTGGGGCCTCAGTTCCTTCACTGAAGACATCATGCCATGCCCAGCACCTGGTTAGGGTGGACTGGTGGGGGGTGGGGCAGTGCCAGCACCAGGCAAGTGTGGGGTGCTGGCAGAAGAGCCCTGCCCTCACCAGGGAACACAGCCGCGTGCCTGCCTGTCCTCGTGGGCCCGGGGCCGGGGAAAGCATGTAACCAGCCTCTGGTCTTGGCTGCAGAACATCCACCTGGTGGCCCGGTGGCTGGGGACGCTGGACAAGAAGCTGGAGCGCTACAGCACGGGTAGCCATGAGGACTACCGGGTGTTCATCAGCGCGGAGCCTGCCCCCAGCCCCGAGACCCACATCATCCCCCAGGGCATCCTGGAGAACGCCATCAAGATCACCAACGAACCCCCCACGGGCATGCATGCCAACTTGCACAAGGCCCTGGACCTGTTCACCCAGGTAAGGCCACGCCTGTTCGGGCTGCCTCGCCATCCCATGCCAGGGCCTGGCATCCATCCCTTGGGGCCCTGAGGACCACTCTGAACTCTGGGGACACCTCCCCTCTGGGTTTCCCCTGTCCACACACCCCTCACAGTCAAAATCAACATATTCCTAAAAGGCAGAAACATGCAAATCATTTCAGGTGCTGTGGCACATTTATTACTTAAAGCTTTAGATGCAGAAACACATAGTTTTTAATCAGTTTTATGAACTTGCAAATGAGGGCTGGTAGATGCTGTCCATTGTGTTGGAAGAGCGTGGAACACGTCATGACTGCTCCTTGGAAATGGGGCCAAGCTCCGTGGGGAGTCAACCTCCCTGGAGGTTGGTCAGCTTTCCTGGAAGTACGGAGTCCCACTGCTGGAGGCTGTGGGTAACCAGGGAAGATGGGGACGCTGTACTTGCTGGGGCTCTGGACGCATGACCGGGTTTCCTTGCCTTCAACCCCTCCTCTGATCCACCATCAGCAGGAACAGCTGCCAAAACGCAGCCGGCTAGGGAGCCTGGCCCCTACTCAGCTGCAGCGGCCGCTGGCTGCCTCCGGGGCGGAGGGGGAAGGCCTGGCCTGCCTGGCACCTGGGACTCGAGGACCCTCCTTGGCTGGGATCCCACTTGTGCACCTGCCTGGGGTCTGACTTCAACTGACTCTTCCCTCACAGACCTCACGGCTTCCCCCAAGTGCCACCTTCTGCACAGCCTTCCTGGCTGCGGTTTTTGTTTGTTTGTTTTTAAGAAGGAGTCTCACTCTGTCACCCAGGCTGGAGTGCAGTGGTGCTATCTCGACTCACTGCAATCTCCACCTCCCGGGTTCAAGCAATTCTTGTGCCTCAGACTCCCGAGTAGCTGGGATTACAGGCATGCACCACCACACCCAGCTAATTTGTGTATTTTTAGTAGAGACGGGGTTTTGCCATGTTGGCCAGGCTGATCTCGAACTCCTGATCTCAGGTGATCCACCTGCCTTGGGCTCCCAAATCCTGGCCACTCTTGTCCTCGGGGGTGCTCCTGTCTGCAGGTCCTCATGTCAATATTTCTCCTTTTGGCACCTCAGCATTTTCTCTGTCTAGAACTTTTTCTGTGCACAAACTTGATCTCCCAAGTGGAGCCTAAAACCTTTTTGAGGTTTGACACCCTGTATTCTTTTTTTTTTTTTTTTTTTTTTTGAGACGGAGTTCCACTCTTGTTACCCAGGCTAGAGTGAAAGGGCGTGACCTCGGCTCACTGAAACCTCTGCCTCCTGGGTTCAAGCAATTCTTCTGCCTCAGCCTCCCAAGTAGCTGGGATTTACAGGCACCCACCACCATGCCTGGCTAGTTTTTTTGTATTGTTAGTAGAGATGGGGTTTCACCATGTTGGCCAGGCTGGCCTCAAACTCCTGACCTCAGGTGATCCACCTGCCTTGGCCTCCTAAATAGCTGGGATTACAGGCACGAGCCACCATGCCCGGCCAACACCCTGTATTCTTCTATAACCCCTAACAAAGATCTGCTTATGGGGTGTTTTATTGGTCCATGAATGCGTGCGATCCATGCCTGATACATTTTTAAAAGTACTTACATACGATATTGGAGTCACTCACTAACAATTTCCATCAGCTTTTAAAGGTGCATCGGCGGTAGCGGTGGCTCAAGCCTGTAATCCCAGCACTTTGGAGGCGAGGCGGAGTGGATCCGCGAGGTCAGGAGGATCGAGACCATCCTGGCTAACTTGCAGGTGAAACCCGTCTCTATTAAGAAATACAAAAAGAGCTGTGGGCAAGGTGGTGAGCATGTAATCCCAGCTACTCAGGCTGAAGACTGGCCGAGGAGAATGCGTAAACCAGGGGCCCAGGCTTGCAGTGAGCTGGGAGATCCGGCCACTGCACTCCAGCCCTGGGTGACAAGCCCGAACTCCGTCTCAAAAAAAAAAAGGATACATCGCCTGACATCAAGGTAGTAAGTAAAAGAAAAGCGAGAAACAAATGTTTAGAAATGGGATTTTGTTTCCATTAACCAAACAATGGTACCGCACCTCCCGCGCCTTGGCTGCCCCTGCTGGTGAGGTCAAGTCCCCCAGAAGCACCACCCTAGTGTGAAGGAGTGCTGTTAGGCGCCTGCAGTGCTGTGGGGTCATGCAGCTGGCCCGGCCCTGAGGTCAGCACGGTCCTGGAGCAGTTTCTGCCAGTCTATAAGATCTTGCTGACTGAGGCATATGGCGAACTGCAGCGACCTGACTGCACTGTGAATGAAGCAGGGGGCCGGTTTTCCTTTGGTGTTCCATTTTGTGTATTTTGCAAGGTATCAGTGACAGGGATCGGGGCACTTAGGCAAGGACTGGGCCTTCACTTCCAGCCAGCGTGGAGCCCTGCCAGCCAGCACATGGAGTGGCACCTCTCGGCCCATCTCATGGCTACAGGAGGTGGAGTAGCTGAGGAGTGACAGCTGAGACCTGCAGGTAAGGAAACCCTTCACACGTTCAGGGACCAGTTGCCTCTGAGGGGTTGTGGGCCTCTGAGAACAAGGGCCCAGGGGAAGAAGTGGTGGTGGGTGGAACCTGCATGTCCATGGTACCCTGAACCTGAGTGCCCGGGCAGGCTGGTGAAAAGCACCTGATCGGATGGACTCTGGAGGATGGACGGACGGTGACACCCACCAGGCCTTCCCTTGTCCTTGCAGGCTGGCGAGTCTCCCATTTGCTGGTGTCACTCTGGCTCTTCAAGTGTTCACTGCCAGCGCCCTCCCCAGGGAGCTGAGGTCTGAAAGGGACTGGCCAGGCCAGTCTCCTGGGCCCACCGTCTCCATCCCAGGCAGCCAGGAGGGGATATTCAGGTGATAGAACTCCAGCCGTTCCCCTTCTTGTCCATGTTGCCAGAGGGGCCTGTGCCAGGCTTTCTATGATGCCCAGGACAGGGCCCCACTCTTGGTCCACCCAGGGCACTTCCCCTGGCATTTATCTGTCCATCCCAGTAGAGCCTGGGCTGTGCCCCCACCCAGGGGTGCCTGGCCGGAGAGTGCCTCCCCAGCCGCTGAGCCCAGAGCAGGTGGAGCACAGCTCGGTTTCAAGAAGCCTGTGTGTGTTCAGGAGTCACTACATAGCAAAGATGAACGAGTAAAAGCGCACAAAGCCAGAGACCTAGGAGTCACAACTGGGGCTCAGATGGCCCTGGAGCCAGATACAAAGGGTTTAAGAAGCGACTCCACCCCATCCCCCCATCCCCATCCCTCTATTCCATTCCCTATCCTGATGGAACTTTACCAGTTGTTTTTAGAGTTTGGGATACTGTGCGTAAGTGATGAGGAATGTTGGTAATTACAAAGGAACATTCTTTCTTATTAAAGTAGTCCCGAAACGTCCAGGTTTTGGGAAGATCTTATTAGGAAGCAGTATCAATAATTCAACTTGTAATAAGTACTTGAAAGGGATAAAACAGCCTTTCTGAAAGAAAGAAAATCATACTCAGTCATGACAGCCCAGCTTTCCCTGAAGCTGGTCTGATGGAGACCCGCTCAGCCCACAGCTTTGTCCACACACCCCAGCAAAGAAAAGCATCCTGGCAAGGGCTGGACGCTAGTCACCCTCAGGGGCATTTCTGTGTAAACTTCTCCCTCTCCCTAACACCTGACTGGAGCGTGTGCCCCACAGGACACCCTGGAGATGTGCACCAAGGAGATGGAGTTCAAGTGCATCCTCTTTGCCCTGTGCTACTTCCACGCAGTGGTGGCAGAGAGGCGCAAGTTCGGTGCCCAGGGCTGGAACCGGTCATACCCCTTCAACAACGGGGACCTCACCATCTCCATCAACGTGCTCTACAACTACCTGGAGGCCAACCCCAAGGTGAGGGGCTCCAGTGGGCCCTGTGCTTGGACATATCCCTCCTCCTCCTTCCCCTCCCTCCCTCCTCCCTCCTTCCTCCCTCCTCCCTTCCTCCTTCCTCCTCCCTCCCTCATCCCTCCCTTCCCTCCTTCCCTCCCTCCCTCCTCCCTCCTTCCCTCCCTCCTCCCTCATTCCTTCATTCCCTCCTTCCCTCCCCTCCCTCCCTCCTTCCCTCCTTCCCTCCCCTCCTTCCTCCCTTCCCTCCTCCATCCCCTCCCTCCTTCCCTCCCTCCTTCCCTCCTCCATCCCTCCCTCCTTCCCTCCCTCCTTCCCTCCTTCCCTCCTTCCTCCCTCCTTCCCTCCTTCCTCCTTCCCTCCTTTCCTTTTTGGTCTTTTGTCTTTAAGACATCAAGTAGGCCTGGGCGACAGAGCAAGACACCATCTCAAAAAAAAAAAAAAAGACATCAAGGAGGTTTCACAAACCAGAGAGCTTGAAAGGCAGCACCATCTGTGCTCTCTCCAGCCTGACGTAACAACGGTCAGTCCTTCGCCCCCACCTCCTGCAGGAGCCGCTTCTGCTTGTTGGCACACTCCACACTACCTGCCCCTCCTGCACCTGGGCGGGGATTCCCCCAGAATCCTGGCACCGCAGGCTGTGAGCTGGGACTCGGTGGGGAGGACAAGCAGGGCTTCCTGGGCTGCAGGCCTCACCATTGCTCTGTCAATGTCTGGAGAGAACCCAGGTTTGGAGCAGGACGGGCAGAAAACCTCCGTGGATAGAAGGGAGCCCTGTGTCCATTATGAGAACGCATAAAGGCGCATGCAGACTCCACAGAGGACTGAGCAGAAAGGCGCACATCCTCCGGAAACGGTCTGCAGCAGGAGGCACAGCAGGTTGGGGCACAGAGCAAGGTACACAGCAGGGAGGGCACAGGTTGGGGACCAGACGGTAGCGTATGAATCCCAGACCTGCTATTCACTGGATGGAGGTCCTCTGTAAGCAGCACATACGCCGCTAGGCCCTGCAGCCCCATCTACAGTCTCCTAAGACTCGGCCACCCCATCTATAAACTGGAGAGCGCAGCAGTGCCCACCACACAGGGCTCTTACAAAGCTTTGACTCAGGCTAAGCCTGGCACAGGCCCAGGAGCCCCTCGCCCAGAAGCCCCTCGCCCAGAAGCCCCTTGCCCAGAAGGCAGAAGGCGGTGGACACCCCTATAAACCCTGGGTCCTCCTCCTCACTCTCAGCCTCCAAATCAAGAGCAACATGGACCCTGGCTCTGAGACAGCAAGGCCCGAGCGCCCTCTTACAGACTGGGAGGCAGATGGGAAGAAAGCTGCACGGGGGGCTGCTGACTGCGTGGGGCCGCTACCTGCGTGAGGCCACTACCTGCGTGAGGCCTTGGGGTTGGAGCACTCCCAGGGCCTGGGTGGTTAAACACCTGCCCCTGTGACGTGAGAAACAGTGCTGGCACCAGGGGGGAAATGTTCGAAGCCTGCTCTGCCACTCATTCACTGAGACCTCGAGCAAGTCACTGGACCACTAAGCCTGCTTCCTCATGGGCGGAACAGGGATGACGCCTCCGCCTCAGAGCCTTGGGGCTTCAATGAGGGAAGCCTGGCCTAGCAATGCCAGCTTCAGGAAGCCCCTCTTTTTTTCCATCTCCTTGTAATAAAGCTCAGGACCTGGCCCACTAAGCCCCAGGCATGCACAGCACACGTGCTCTCAGTGGGTGTCCTGAGAAGGCCCCCAGGAGGTGACCTCTGATGTCAAGCACCCTGCCTGGGAGGCCATGACAAAGCCTCCTCACTGAGGCTGGAGGACGACGACCTCCCAGACTGCTGCTGGCGAAGGCTGGGCCTGGAACATGGTATGCTTTGTTCTTTGGGAGGCACACCAGCCCTGGAGCAGCAGGGGGCAGAACTGGGCCGGGACTCGGCTCCCCGTGCTCCCCGTGCTCCCCGGCAATGGGCCACCGCAGGCCGTAGACGCCAGCAGGGGAAGGTGGCCTCCATCTGCCAGTCGATGGGGCAAGGTGCCAGCATGACGTTTCACCCAGAACAAGACCCGGACCTGAAAACACTCCCAGACGCACGCAGGATGTTCAAAGGGACTTTCAGCACGGGGGGACGGCCTAACCAAGCACACTAGTTTGGGAGAAAGTCTGGCTAGAAGTTTTTTATTTGAAATTTTTTAATTTTTTTTTTTTTTTTGAGACAGGGCCTCCCTGTTACTTGAGCAGGAGTGCAGTGGCACAATCACAGCTCACTGCAGCCTTCATCTCCTGGGCTCAGGTGATCCTCCCACCCCAGCCTCCCAAGTAGCTGGGACTACAGGGGCCACTACACCCAGTTAATTTTTTGTTTGTTTTTTGTAAAGACAGGGTTTTGCCATGTTGCCTGGGCTGATCTCAAACTCCTGGGCTCAAGTGATCTGCCCACCTCGGCCTCCCAAGGTGCTGGGATTACAGACGTGAGCCACTGCGCCTGGCCAGATTAAGATTTTTAAGACAGTTCCTTAGCCATTGCGCACTGACACACACTGGGCAGCTTCTAGGCTGCTGAGAAGCCACACGAGTACCATGTACGTCAGCGGCTGCCACATCCTGAGGCGCAGTGTCCTGATGTGGCCTGCGCTGGCCAACCTTCCCTCTGTCCTCAGGCCTCCCTCCCCCTCCACAGACTCCCCACCAGCTCCCACATTCCCTTCATGGCACAGGTCATGCTACACGCTGAGTGACCACGGGGAATGATGTCATCTGGGTCCATGACCTGCTCAGCCCTCTGGGCTCTGAGGAAATAGATCAGGGATTCCCACGCGAACGGAAGACAAAAGTCTGCTGGAACGTTGCTTTGAAACACAGAGCAAGCTGCAGGGACTCCCAGGGAGGGGCCTGAGAGCTACAGCTCCCCCAGGAGTCTCTGGGGGATTCCCTCAGCAGGTGCGGAAAATGCAGACAGCACCCACCCCCGCCCACTGCAGGAAACCACCCTCCTGAGGAGTGTGGGGGGGGGGGGGCAGGAGGGAGAGTGGGGCACAGGTCTCCCTGCCTTTCGGGAGACATAGACGCTGCCTCCAAAGCTGCTAAGCAAGATGCAGGAAAAGCAGCCCGCAAACACTTGTGGCGACCAGACAGAGGTTTTAAGTCACAAATGATAATTTGGAAAATATTAATGTTTTGAGTAAAAATTCATGACGCTAAGCCAAGTGCAGTGGCCCAAGTCTATAATCCCAGCACTGTGGGAGGCCGAGGCAGGAGGGCTGCTTGAGCCTAGGAGTTCAAAACCAGCCTGGCCAACACAGCAAGACCCTGTCTCTACGAAAAATAAAACAACTAGTCTGGAATGGTGGTGAGTGACTGTAGGCCCAGCTACTTGGGAGGCTGATGTGGGAGGGTCACTTGAACCCAGATCAAGGCTGCAGTGAGCCATGTTTGCACCACTGCACTCCAGCCTGGGACACAGAACAAGACCCTGTCTAAAAAACATACACATATGGGCCAGGCACAGTGGCTCACACCTGTAATCCCAGCACTTTGGGAGGGTGAGGCGGGCGGATCACCTGAGGTCAGGAGTTCAAGGAGGTCATGGGCAACATAATGAAATCTCATCTCTACTAAAAATCCAAAATATTAGCTGGCTGTGGTGATGTGCGCCTGTAATCCCAGCTACTCAGGAGGCTGAAGCAGAACTGCTTGAACCCTGGAGGCAGAGGTTTCAGTGAGCAGAGACTGCGCCACTGCACTCCAGCCTGGACAACAGAGCAAGACTCCATCTCAAAAATAAGCAACCTAAAAAATATATACATATGTATATAAACTCATGAGACCAAATCAGATGATTGATGAATCAACTGGTTCTTATTCAATGAACTCACTGGTATTTGACGACAGCTCTTCTGGGCAGCACACAGCGGAAGTGCTGTTATGAGAACATCTGTCTCGCGCTTCAGGAGCTGCAGACTTCAGGGAAAGAACAGGTGTGCAGAACTGGAGAGAAGCTGACCGTGAGCAGCAGGATTTCGCATGCTGGGTACCAAAAGAGAATGTCAATTATCTTATTTTTATCCCAATTACATGTTGGAATTATCTCTTTTAAAGTGGTTGCCACAAAATTTAAAATGACATTTGTGGCCTCGATCCGTGGCTCCCACCATCCTTCTGCTGAACTGGCTGTGCAGGAGGCGGCTCCACAGTGGGCACATGGAGGCGGGAGGAACAAGGGCCGGCTTCATGGCAAGGACGCCCATGAGCCAGACTTTGTAGAAGGAAGAGTGTTCCGGGGCGAAGGTGTGACGTGAGACCGCAAGGAAGCCTGGAGGGCAGTGGGAACGGCAGCAGGGAGGCGTGTGGTCGCCTGGCGTGTGCTCTGGTCCATACTGCCGAGTTTGGTCTTCATTCCCTAAGGCCCAGGCAGCCTAGGTCAGATAAGTCACTTGCTCAAACCCTCTATGTGACTGCAAAGACCCTGGAGGCACAGGAGCTACTAGAAGGATGAGAACCAGGAAGGACTCGACTTCCACAAGGTGGGAGACTCACCAGATGCATCTGAAGATGTGACTAACTGGACTTCCATCGACAAAAGATCGACAGCACTGGAGTCAATCCTTGAGCCACACAGAATCAAACCACTTGTGTTGAAATTGGACCATGAAGGGCAGTCTCGAATGTAACAGAGCGGGAGAGGCAGAGGGAACAACTTCCAATTCAGCCCTGTGGCCTCTGAGGCACAGTGAAGCACAGCAAACACCTGCCCCACGGGAGGTGCAGAGAGCACCGCCTGCAGAAGTGCTGTCCGAGGTGGAGGGAGGTGCCGCACAGCCCCTTGTGAGAGAAGCCAAAGGGGCCGGACACTGGTGTCTGATGGTGCGGGATAGGGAAGAAAGGTGGCCCTGGGGCCTGGCGACCCTGAAGGTAAACGGCCAGGAGGCCGACCTGGAGGGCAAGAAGGCCGCAGCACCAAAGGCTGGGTTCCCATGCCCTGCCTGCCTGAGCCTGACCCTCTTTCATGGCAGAGAAGGGGCACAGGGGCGCATCTTCCCCTACACACTGTCATCCTTCCTCAGGTGCCCTGGGACGATCTCCGCTACCTTTTTGGTGAAATCATGTATGGCGGCCACATCACAGATGATTGGGACCGTCGGCTGTGCAGGACCTACCTGGCCGAATACATCCGAACGGAGATGCTGGAAGGAGACGTCCTGCTGGCCCCCGGCTTTCAGATCCCCCCCAACCTGGACTACAAGGTAAGGTGACAAGTTAAACAGGAGCTTAACGTAATGAAGGTTCGTGCCTCCCAGTGAGAGTCTGGCAGCACAAATGGAGTATCCATAACTGAGCAAGAACCCAGGCAACCAAACTAAGAGGATGAGAAATGTGTCTCACTTAGAAGAAGCACAAGGCTAATACAAACAACTTTTTTTTTTTTTTTTTTTTGAGACGGAGTCTTGCTCTGCCGCCCAGGCTGGAGTGCAGTGGCCGGATCTCAGCTCACTGCAAGCTCCGCCTCCCAGGTTTACGCCATTCTCCTGCCTCAGCCTCCCGAGTAGCTGGGACTACAGGCGCCCGCCACGTCGCCCGGCTAGTTTTTTGTATTTTTTTAGTAGAGACGGGGTTTCACCTTGTTAGCCAGGATGGTCTCGATCTCCTGACCTTGTGATCCACCCGTCTCGGCCTCCCAAAGTGCTGGGATTACAGGCTTGAGCCACTGCGCCCGGCCACAACTTTATTTTTTTAAATTTAAAAAACAGAAATGCAGCCTCAGGGAAGGGGGAATGGAATTTTCCTTTATGTTGCTTGGAGCACAGGGGGCAGCCCACAAAGGGGGCTGGGAAACAAGTGGGATCCGTACAGACAGCAAGACGTGGGTGGAATGTTCTGGCAAGGAACGCTTAATGAACAGGACATGGGTTTCAGCCTGCACAGCTTTGCGTCTGCTTACAAACTGTCCTCTTTTTTAGGGTTACCACGAATACATTGATGAGAACCTGCCCCCAGAGAGTCCCTACCTATACGGCCTGCACCCCAACGCAGAGATTGGCTTTCTGACGGTCACCTCAGAGAAGCTGTTCCGCACTGTCCTGGAAATGCAGCCAAAAGAGACGGACTCAGGGGCAGGCACAGGAGTGTCCCGCGAGGAGAAGGCAGGATCTTTAAAACCGCTACCAAGCAAGAGGAAAGGGGGAGGATCTAGAACCGGGGACGGGGTGGCAGGAACTGGCGGCAGTACAGGGGAACTTGCTGGTGAGGTACACCCTGCCCCAGCCTCGGGCTTGGGTATCAGAAACGCTGGGGTGGGACCCACAGGCTGGTCGGCAGGTCCTCAGGCATGGCAGCTGCAGGCTTCGTTCGGGTGAGGGCATGGGCCCAGACAAAAGGGATCCTCAGGGGTGTGGATGCGGCTCCGAGAGCACCCCAGCCCTCCGCCCTGCAGTCTTCCAGCTTCCCCAGCTGAGTGCCAGGGAAGACACTGGCCATTCCCCGCCCTGGCCCGGCCAGCACAACAGCAGTAGCAGCTTGTGCAGGGCAGCCGGATGAGCAGGAAGGTGCTCTAGAGCAGCTCAGGGGCCACGACGGCAGGTCCTGCTGCTCACAGTATTAGATAGAGCTCAGGGATGTCAGTGCTCTGAACAAATTCTCACTTGTCTGGGGAGCTCTGTGCGGCCTCCTGGGTACCTCCCCCGCCTTTTTTTTTTTTTTTTTTTGAGACGGAGTTTTGCTCTCGTTGCCCAGGCTGGAGTACAATGGCGCGATCTCGGTTCACTGAAACCTCCGCCTCCCGGGTTCAAGAGATTCTCCTGGCTCAGCCTCCCAAGTAGCTAGGATTACAGGCACATGCCACCACGCCTGGCTAATTTTGTATTTGTGATAGAGACAGGATTTCACCGTGCTGGCCAGGCTGGTCTTGAACTCCTGATCTCAGGTGACCAACCCGCCTTGGCCTCCCAAAGTGCTGGGATTACAGGTATGAGCCACTGCACCTGGCCTGTACTTCTTAATAGAATGTGGAAAAGCTCTATTATGTATTAGCCAAGCACTAGGCTTCCCAGTAGACTGAATTCTCTATGTGAAACCCTTCTTAGTCTAATGATTGACATTAGAAACTGACTGACAGATGGTGTGCAGGTGACCACTGCACTGTGTGGGCCACTCCTTAACAGGGTGTGACTGGCACGGTCCCTACAGAAAGCCCAAGTAAAGGACAAAGTTGCAATCCCTCAACCACTGGCTAAATTTGACCAGAGGCCGGTGCATGGGAATAAACGTCTGAGGCACTGGGCCAGGTGGCCTGAGGCACCCACGGCCGCAGCTGCAGGGCCTTGTAGTGAGATCAGAACATTCAGAGCCGCTGGCCAAGGCTCCCTCCCCTGGTCAAGGGTGTGGCTGCACCCACGACCCTGCGTTTCTGGCCACCCCACTTGCCTCCCCCCTTCCCTCCAGGAGTCGGGGCTGGGAACATTCGGGGCGGGCTCCCTGACCCTGCAGCAGGTGGGGCGCGCTCCTCACAGTGACGGGCTATCTGGGGACTGGCTTCCAGGTGAAGGCCGTGCTGGACGACATCCTGGAGAAGATTCCGGAGACTTTCAACATGGCTGAGATCATGGCAAAGGCAGCGGAAAAGACCCCCTACGTGGTAGTGGCCTTTCAAGAATGTGAAAGAATGAACATCCTGACCAACGAAATGCGCCGTTCACTGAAGGAGCTGAACCTAGGGCTGAAGGTAAAGATGGGTCAGCCAGGCCCCAAGGACGTGGCTGGATGGCGAAACCAGCAGAAACCCAGGCCTCTGGCAACCCAGGCCTAGCACGGGCCCTGGAATCAGCATGGTACTGCTCCCTCTCCAGAATTCTGGGTGTTCCAGAACAAGCCCCAAGGAGCTCATCTAGACAGTTCCTGAGCAGGAAGCGCTTGCATGGCCCTGATGCAGGGTATCTCGAGAGGCAGGGTGTCTCGAGAGGCGCAGCACAAAACCACACTGTGTTGACAACTCGTGACATGCACTGGGGCTGGTGCTCTCCCAGGCCCCAACCCAGGGCTCCGTCTGTGTGTCTCCTAGGGAGAATTGACCATCACGACCGACATGGAAGATCTGTCCACGGCTCTCTTCTATGACACCGTGCCTGATACGTGGGTGGCCCGGGCCTACCCCTCCATGATGGGCCTGGCGGCCTGGTACGCAGACCTGCTGCTCCGCATCAGGGTAAGTGCCGTTTTCTCTGAGAGGCTTCCTAAGACTCAGGGACTGAGTGCCCAGGGCTCGGCACACTCCACACCCTAGAGCCTGCAGGAGCATGGCCAGGAGGCTCCTGGGGGCCTGTCCTCCATCAGACCAGGGCCAGAAGGGCCTAGCCCACGCCCCACCCATCCCCTCCCACGCCCTGACAGTGCAGCCACTTCCTCCCAAAGGAGGAAAACAAGCCAGGCCACAGAGAGCAGCTTCCATCAGCTCTTCCTCGAGCGACCCTCAAAGGGTAAGCTGCCCGCTGTAAGGAGCGAGGCAGTGAAGGCAAGAGCCTCTCTGCGCTCCTAAATTATCCACAAACGGGTAGCCATTCCCTTCCTGACCCTTCTCTACCTGTTCCCTTGTTTAAAATGGAGCAGACAACAGCTGGACGTGGTGGCTCATGCCTGTAATCCCAGTACTTTGGGAGATCAAGGCAGGAGGATCACTTGAGGCCAGGAGTTCGAGACCAGCCTGGCCAACATGGCGAAACCCCGTCTCTACTAAAAATACAAAAATAAGCCAAGCATGATGGCCTGCACCTGTAATCTCAGCTACTAAGGAGGCTGAGGCAGAAGAATCGCTCGAACCCAGGAGGTGGAGGTTGTGGTGAGCCAAGATTGTGCCATTGCACTCCAGCCTGGGTGACAGAGCGAACTCCGTCTCAAAAAAAAAAAAAAAAAAAAAAGGCAGACACCAAAGTTGCGTCACGGCAGGTGGCTGGGCTCCATGGCCCCTACTCTGTCCCGCACTTCTAGCTTGCTGAGTAGCCCATGGAAGGTTCTGGCAGGAACCCTGCTCAGAACGGCCAAGGCCCTGTCGTTCCCATGCCCTCTCCTCTCAGTGGCTCGTGTGTCCTTGCAGGAACTCGAGGCCTGGACAACAGACTTTGCCCTGCCCACCACCGTGTGGCTGGCTGGCTTCTTCAACCCCCAGTCGTTCCTCACGGCCATCATGCAGTCCATGGCCAGAAAGAACGAGTGGCCCCTGGACAAGATGTGTCTGTCTGTGGAGGTGACCAAGAAAAACCGAGAGGACATGACCGCTCCCCCCCGAGAGGGCTCCTATGTGTATGGACTCTTCATGGAAGGTAAGGAGGGTTCTGTCTGCAGAAGCTTCCAGAGCCAGTGCTACTTGCCAAGACGAGATAAAACTAGCTCTTGGCAAAGACAGGCTGTTCAAGAGCTGTGGGGACAGGCAGGAGAGAGGTGCTCTCAGGGGGCATCAGCCTGCAGGTCAGAGCCACACTGACGCTAGAGAGGGTTGAGAGGATTCAGGGAATGTGCAGTGGTCTGGAGGAGACCAAAAACGCCCCAGTCACTTGGTCTGTGTTTTAGTGAAAACAGCAGAGCTTGTGTGAGAGCGGCTCCGACCTGATGAGAAGTGCTGAAAAGCTCAGGCTTTCCCCGGCATGGAGCAGTGAGCCCAGGACAGAAGTGCGTTTTGTGGCTGCACTGAGACTCCAGGGCAGCCTGTGCTGAGACTCCAGGGCAGGCCGGCTGGTCCAGTCCCACCCGATCCCCAGCTGCTGTGGCTCCTGGAGCACAGGGTTCAAGGGAAAAGAGGCTGGTGCACCTGTTAGAAATCTACCCCCACATCACCCCTATCCTGCTACACAGAAGAGGTCAGACAGGACAACGAGGCCGGCCATCTCCTCAGCCCACCTCTGAGTTGAGCAGCAATGCCACCACCACATACCTGTCCCCTTCAACAGCTGACATCACCCTGTTACCTGTGGGGTGGCAGGGCTGGGCTGGCACTGGCTCAGGCGCCCCATTTCCTACACAACCAAGACAAGCTCTCCATGTTTATTTTGAGATTTCAGACAGGAAACAGAAACATCATTAAACAGGGCGAGTAGAAATAATAGTCTGGTTGAAGGCAAATAATATTTATATACATAGCTGTATGTACACATAGAGCAGACATTACACATGAAGAATCAGGGAACTTTAATTTTTAGCTGGAGTTATGATTTCCTGCCACTGACATTAAGGCTGACAGATGAGGCTCTGAAAACGCCACAGATTTAAACGGATGGAACCCAAGGGCTTTAGCTGAGCGGTTCCTTGTGCCCAGCGAGACGGGGTAGTTACAACATGCACGCCATCACCTACGAAGGCCTCTGCTTCCTGCTGTGGCACCTGGCCTGAAGCCTTTTGGGGTGGAGCCCATCTCTGCAAAGGGAGGACCCCTCCCTTACTTACTGGCAGCACACCCGGCCCTCAGCCATACTGTCCCTGCAGGGGCTCGCTGGGACACCCAGACCGGAGTCATCGCAGAAGCACGGCTGAAGGAGCTGACCCCAGCCATGCCTGTCATCTTCATCAAGGCCATTCCTGTGGACCGCATGGAGACCAAGAACATCTATGAGTGTCCCGTGTACAAAACACGCATCCGCGGCCCCACCTACGTCTGGACCTTTAACCTGAAGACCAAGGAGAAGGCAGCGAAGTGGGTCCTGGCAGCCGTGGCACTGCTGCTGCAGGTTTAGCTCACCCCCGCCTCACGGCCCACGCTCCCCGAGGCTGGACCACGACTCAGCCCTTCACCTGTGACTTATTATTTACAGGAACTGGTGGTTGCTTTTGTTCTCTTAAATAATCAAAGTGCTTTGTAACCAAGCACATCTGAACTAACCAGAGGGTGGAGGTTGGCGTGGAAGAGGTGGGGCAGATTAAAGCCTGTGGAGCCATTCAGTTGTGCCCATCTGACTCCATTCTGTACCTGATGGCCACCGTAGGGCCTGGCTCAGGCTTTGGGGAAAGGCCCCAATTCCCAGCAGCCAGAGGCAAGCATTCCAGGAAGCAAACCCTAAATCCTGACTTCCTGGCGGGGGGGTCAGTGGGGTTTGTTTTTAATATGAGCAGCATGTGGGGTGAAGGCTTGGCACTCACACCCTCCGGCCTGATGCTACATGCAAACCACCTGCCAATGAGGGGACAGGGCGTTACCCCGTAACAGAAGCTGCCGCCTCCACACAACGTCTCATCTGCCATTACTCCCCGCTCCCAAAAACAACAGGACCTTTTACAAGTAAGGAAACACACCCAAGCCCCCGCCCCCAGAGTCTAGAAGAACAAGCCGTTCCCACAAGCCAGCCCCGGACGTGTGGGGCTCTGCGGCTGTGCTGATGCAGGACACGGCAGTGAGGTAGCCAGGCCGGCTACGGCAGCAGGGTGCAGGCACAAGGGGAGAGGATTAACTAGCAACCTGGGGGATGAGGGGAGGCAGCTGTAAACGCCAGAAAAGATAGATCCCAGGGGGACCAAGACAGGGTCCTCAACATTTTTTTTTTTTTTTTGAGACAGAGTTTCACTCTTGTCACCCAGGCTGGAATGCAATGATGCAATCTTGGCTCACTGCAACCTCCACCTCCTGGGCTCAAGCGATTCTCCTGCCTCAACCTCCCAAGTAGCTGGGACTACAGGCACCTACCACCACACCCAGCTAATTTTTGTATTTTTAGTAGAGACAGGGTTTCACCATGGTGGCCAGGCTGGTCTCAAACTCCTGACCTCAGGTGATTCACTGACCTTGGCCTCCCAAAGTGCTGGGATTACAAGTGTGAACCACTGCGCCCGGCCCTCAAAGTTTCTTAGGCTTCAAAGCAAAGCAGGCTGGTGCAGCAGTTCACACCTCTAATCCCAGGATGATGGGATTACTTGAGCCTGGGCAACATGGCAAAACCATCTCTGCCAAAAATACAAAAAATGAGCCGGGAATGTTGTATGTGCCTGTAGTGCCGGCTAGTCAGGAGGCTGAGGCAAGAGGGTCGCTTGAGCCCATGAGGTCAAGTATGCAGCAAGCCATGATCATGCTACTGCACTCCGGCCTGGGTGACAGAATAGACCCTGTCTCAAAAGGGGGAAAAAAGGCAAACACACCCACTGGGAATGTCTAAGTTCAGCTTGATCATCAAGTTTTGCAAAAACATTTTTCCAAGTTTACTCACCTAAATCATGGGTTAAGAAGCATCTAGAAAATCCAAATTCTGAGGGTAATGATTCACAACAATCTTAGGGCCCAGTAGGGCTATCGGAGGGAGAAGAAAAACATCCCTCAAATCCGCCCTTCCTGGCGCCCAAGGAAGGAATCCAGCCCCTTTGCGGCTGCAGAGGAGGCAGTTTCAGCCTCCCCCAGCCTGGCTGGGCCAATACCTCTGCTGGCCAGGAGGGGTCACTGCAGCCCTTCAGGTGACCAGGGGAGCTAAAGCTGCCAGGGGCCACCAAGCAACTCACTTCAGTCCCTGGTAATAACCACAAAATGTGAAGTTTTTCCATTTTGCCTTTAAATCATGAAATAAGAGTAATCTATTCCACACATATATGTCGTGGGTAGTTGACAGAATTATCTCTAAACTTTCCAAGAGATGATTCGCACTTAAACTCCACTCCAGCGACAAAACACAGGGACTGGAGCACAACAGCCCCATGCACCTAGAACGCCGGGAGGACTGCGGCGGCGACCACCCGCTGTTCTGTGTTGCTCTGGTTGCTTTGCAGAGTTAGGGAGCCTTGGTCTGGGGAGCTCCTCGGGGAGAACCTGCCTAGGACAGCCTCGAAGGTCATTAGCCGAGACAGAGGGAGCAGTGGTGCGCTGCGGGAACAGCACTGCAGATGGCTTCAGCCGGGCTGTGGCACAATGATGTTTACTCTGGTCCCACAGAATCTGGAGGAATGCAAACTCTGTTTACCGAAAGCCTCTCTCCAAACAGAAACCCACTGCCCCTGCACATTCCTTTGGCTCCTCTAGTCTAATTGTCCCACAAAACAGAGTAATGACTAGTTTGAAGGCAAACTGTTAACTGATGTGCTGCTGCCCAGGGCAGTGTGGCCAGGCCGCCACTCCATCTATCCCCAGCCACTCAAACTGCAGTTCTGCCTGGTGCGGGGACTGCAGCTGCCCTTGTCTAAGACCAGGTGAGCCTATGAACCAGACCCCATGAAGGGTGACAGTGACTGCTGCCAGCCCTCGGGAGGGAAAGGCAAGAAGCTGCTTCTAGAGAGGCAAAGTACAGGGACTAAATCTAATCTCACTCCACGAAAGGAAAGGCTGCCATGCCCTGCAGCCCAGGAAGCTTCTCTCTGTGCAAGGGTCAAGCACCTCAAGATAAAGAGATCAGGCAGTGAGGTTACGAAAGCTGCTCCTGGAGACACTGGGGGATGTGGAGAGCTGGCTTTATAAACACACATGACGTGGATTCAAAATCCCCTGCTACTAGGTGACACAAAAACGTTTTAAGTAGATCCAACACAAAGTTCATTCTTCAAAAAATAAATTGCTAGGGCAAAAACAATCACAAGGTATAGTCCTTAACTGAACTTCAAGTCAATCAAAAAAATTAATTTTAAGACAACTGGAATTATGAACACCTTTTAGGTATTTGATGACACTAAGACATTCTTGGTAATTTTTGTTTTAGGAGTGACACTGGTGCTTTTTTGGTTAAGTATATATTTTGGGGGAAGATAACAGGATATGCACGTTATTTAGAAATAGAGACACGTGTGCATATCAGAAGAAACAAGCCAAAGTGGCTGCCTGAGGGGAGGGCAGGAAATGGCCGCAGTATTGTTTTTACTCTCTATATTTGCACATATTATTCAAATAAAATTAAAAGTAATTAAAATAACTAGAAGAAGTTGCAAGATAAACTACACATTTTTAAAAAATGAGATTTAGCCGAGAACTAAGGTGGCAGGCGCTAAGGGAGCCCATGCTGCACGCATGAGACGCCAGCACTAGCGCATGCGCCGGCCACATGGGCCCTGGCTCCTCTTGGACTCCTCACCATCCCTCCCCACAAGCCACCATCCAAAGGCCCAACCATCCAAAGCAACAGAGCTACCCCCAACATCCAGACCCAAAGAGCAGGGGCTGCAGCGGCCTCGGGAGCCTGACCCCACCTGAAGTGCAGTCCAGGCCCGGAGGAATCCAGGACACAAAGGGTCACCCAGCAAAGACCCCACCTTTAATAGCAGCCACCCCCTGCCTGGACCTCTAGGCGTCAAGACAGTCCAGAGGTACCTCAGGTGACTGTGGGACCCCACTGGTGCCTCTGGTGAAGCGGCAGGCCCCTCCTGGGTGGGCAGAGAGGGTCCTGATACTCAACTTCCAGAGTCTAGAAGGGCGCATCTCTGTAACCGCAGCACAGGGATGTCAGCGAGGCGTCCAGGCAGCAGCCCGAGATCTGGCTCCACCGACGCCCCACCCTGCAGGCTGCAGCTAGCCAGGACAGCAAGCCAGAGCCACTCTCACGAGCAACTGTGCTCTCCTCCTCCCACGTCTACATCTCCTGCACCAGTATGATCAGCTTGGAGGGGCTCCATCTGCCTTTCTGCCCCCTCATCCCTGAGCCCTTGCCCCAGGGCCTCTTCAGGACCCCCTGGGAAGGGAGAGCAGAAGGGGTTGCCCACTGCCGACCCCAACACAGGCATCTTGAGACTTAGTGGAGTGGGTACCTGATGGAAAGTCAACAGACTGCCTAATTTAGCATTCCGCTTCTAACTTTGAGGACAGTTGCCACACCCCTGAAGACGCTGCTCTGTGTTTAACTGAGAAAGGGATCAAAGAGTCCTCCGGGAGCTCTGGTTGAGTCAGAACGACCACCTGCCCCACCTGTGAACTCCCGGGAAAACCGTGCTGAGAGACGATGCTAGAGACAGCACCTGTGTGTCCTCAGAAGAAGTTCTTGATCAGTGGAGTCACCATCTTCACCCACAGCTTCACCTGGCGACTCGGCTGCTCGAAGGTGGCAGAGGACACCACCCCTGACCTCAGGTAGAGCTGCTCTTGCTCCTGAGGAAGAGGGACAGACAGGTAGTGAGGAGTCCCCTCCAGCACCACACCACATGGCCGGCTGGCCCTAGCCCAGCCCCTCAGGCCAGCCTGGAAAACCCTGACCTCCCATGTCTACCTGGCCCCGAGATTCCCAGGGTGCTCTGGTGGCAGGCAAGGCCAGGCCCTACAAGTTGCACTGTGAAACATTCCTCAGAAAAGCTAAGAAGCCGTGTTCCTGAAGACTTCTAAGGGCCGGGCACAGTGGCTCAAGCCTAGAATCCCAACACTTTTGGAAGCCAAGACAGGAGGATCACTTGAGCCCAGGAGTTTGAGGCCACCCTGGGCAACATAGGGAAGACATCGTCTCTATGAAAAAATCTAAAAAATTAGCTGGGTATGGTGGTGTGTGCCTGTAGTCCCAGCAACTTGGGAGGCCGAGGCAGGCGATGGTTTCCGCCTGGGAGGTCAAAGCTGCAGTGAGCCGTGATGGTGCCACTGCATTCCAGCCTGGGTGGCAAAGTGAGACCTTGTCTCAAAAACACAAACCAAAAGGCTTTTGAGACCAAGACATGTAAAGGACTCTTAAATTTCTTCAATTTAGAGTTGAAGAAATATAACTGGTGGGAAAAATAGTTTAAATGTTCACCCTCACTAAATGAGGAAATGCAAATTAAAATGAGGTATTTTTTAAATGAGACAGTTTTTCTTCTATCAAACTGGCACAAAGCTGTTTTGTGATGTCATTATCCTCCACGCTGATGAATGCTTAGTGCTGAGGGAAAGGGGGACAAGTCGTCTTCTAGAGTGAGCTCTGGCAACAAGAATCAAGCATCTTAAAAAGCTCCCTTTGCAAGAGTTTACCACAAGAAAATCACTATGCACTAAGATTTTTATATACAGATATTTATCATAATATTTATAACAGGGAAAAACTGGAAACCACCTAAATGTCCAACAGCCAACTTACTAACAACTCATATGACAAACCAGCATTCACCACGAACTTACTAACAACTCGTACGACACACCAGTTTTTGCCATGAGAAGAACGTTTACCTAACCATATGGGAAAGTGCCCAGAATTGGCAGGCAGAGGAAGCTGGACACGAAATACATGTCCACAACAGAATCGTCATCTGATGCTTAACGCTCTGCCTCTCTGTGTGCTGTACGCAGAAGGCAGGCAGCCAATCACCACAATGGCTTGCTTCAGTGGTTTTCCCTGCATGAAATGGTTTATTTCCGCTTTTCTTAATTTTTATAGTGAACACTTGTTAATTTCATATTTTAAAACAGGTTTAAAAACATTTATGTATGTGGCCGGGCGTGATGGCTCATGCCTGTAATCCCAGCACTTTGGGAGGCCAAGGCGGGTGGATCACTTGAGGTCAGGAGTTCGAAACCAGCCTGGCCAACATGATGAAACCCCATCTCTACTAAAAATACAAACATGGCCGGGCGCGGTGGCTCAAGCCTGTAATCCCAGCACTTTGGGAGGCCGAGGCGGGTGGATCACGAGGTCAGGAGATCGAGACCATCCTGGCTAACATGGTGAAACCCCGTCTCTACTAAAAATACAAAAAACTAGCCGGGCGTGGTGGCGGGCGCCTGTAGTCCCAGCTACTCGGAGGCTGAGGCAGGAGAATGGCGTGAACCTGGGAGGCGGAGCTTGCAGTGAGCCGAGATCGCGCCACTGCACTCCAGCCTGGGTGACACAGCGCGAGACTCCGTCTCAAAAAAAAAAAAAAAATACAAACATTAGCCAGGCGTGGTGGTGTGCACCTGTAATCCCAGCTACTCGGGAGGCTGAGGCAGGAGATTCGCTTGAACCGGGGAGGCGGAGGTTGTAGTGAGCTGAGATCGCGCCACTGCACTCCAGCCTGGGCGACAGAGCAAGACTCCATTAAAAAAAAAAAAAATTTATATATGCTTTGCCTGAAATGGTGTTCGGGATCTTTAAGAAGCTTCTCTCGTAAGAGTCTACCCTCCAAATGCTCCCTCCTCAGTGGGGCACCTGGCAGCGCTCACAGGGTCACACCGCGACTCTAGCCCTCTCTCCTCCACTGAGTCTCCAGCGCTCTCCTCGGTAACATCCGGGCCACACCTACACCCACCTTGTCGTGAGGACCACGGGTGATGACCACAGAAGCACAGCGCCAACCACAGGACAGCAGCAGCGGTGGCCTGTGCCACTCAAAGCAGCACCCTCCCTGCTCAGGAGACTGGGAGTGAGCCCTGGCAACTCCTCTACCCCAGGGGTGACAAGGGGACACCCCACACTCCAGAACCCTACAGAACGTAGCCTTGGCTTTTCCCATCAAGAGCTGGGCAAAGCCAGGCCCCGGCTTCATTTCCGCCTGCCCCCATCCCCCTGCCCCCATCCCAGGCTCAGTGGGTCCCATCCACCGGTCCATGCCACACTCCCAACTGAGCAGCCCCGCAGCCCCATGTGTCACAGACATGGGGCTTCCTAATTGCTGCTGAGGTCCCAATCCCTGGCTGGACGTGCCTGATGGAAGAGCCAGCTCTGGTCTCGGGGGGCTGGTGTGCAGGAGTCTCCACAGACCTGGCTCCAGCTTTATGTCTTCAAATGCACACCCAGCCAAGATTGCAACGAAATTCCCAGAAACACTTAGGTTTCCTCACAGACTCCACAACAGGGATGGAGAAGGAAGTCAGCTGACGAGGTTACCACGCTGTTCGAGGGAGTCTTTCTTGGGTCACAAGTGGTAAACTGTGTTCCCTGAACAAAACCAGGAAGCTTTCAGTGTTTATTGTATGTACTAAGTGGAGGGAGGGACTTCAGATTCTGATAAAAATATCTCCCCGTTCCCAGTGCCCAATGTGACTTGAATAGGAGGGCCCTTCCCTGAATTCCCAAGGAGCGCTCCGGAGACAGCTTTGGAGAGCAGGGAGCCTGTGGTGGCTGGGGCTTTAGGGACTTTCTGGGTTGTGGGGAGGCTGGAGGCTGGGCAGTCCCAGCAGGATTTGGTATCTAGGGACCGGGCACTGCAGGGCCCAGGAGAGCAGCTGCCGTCCCAGTATATAAGCATAGGTGGAATTATCTGGAAACATATTTCTGCGTTTCACAGGCAGAGAAATCAGTCTATCCCTAAAGAACGGAAGAACTACAGTAGCAGAGCTACCACCCTCCCACAGGCAAAAGCCCCTGGGACTCAGGTTTGGGAAGAAAAAGAAAATATCCTAAATATGTCATTTGAGAAAGCAGCTCCTAACCACAAGCGGCCCCAGCTTTTCTCAAGATCCAGGATGTGGGTTCAATGCTGTTACTAGGGCAGTGGGGGAGGACAGTCAGTACCAGGGCCCCAGCACAGGCCTGGAGGACTTGCTCCCCCCATCAACTCAGATCCATGCAGAGCGCATCCTGGGCCCTGGCCAAAGTCACCAAGGACTCTCTGCCGCCCTGGCGCAGAGCTGCAGTGGAAGTCTCTGCGAACAGCCCCCTGGAACTGAAGCAGAAGTCCAGGAAAGCCCGCTGTGGAAAGCTGCCGGCTCAGGTCTTTCCCACTAGCCTGGCTCCAAGGCCAGCTTGTCACCCTATTACTGGAATCTCTCAGCTTGTGGGGGCTTCCTCAGTCATTTGCTGTAAACCTCACTGTAGGAAGAAACCCGAGCAAACCCATTACCCCACTGGCCCACCCAGAGCATGACTGACCGCTGTCACTTCCTCTTGCGCCTGTCGTGGTCATGAAGCCTTTCCTGGCACCAAGGCCCCAATCGGTCACTGACAAGATTCCCAGGCTGCAGGAGGACAGATCCCAGGGAACACAGCAGTGACTATTTCCTCGTCCATCAACAAAGGCTCTGACAATTTTGCAAGTTATTCCCAAACCCTGGAGCATAAAAGCTTCACAGAGTTACCGTCCCACGCTGCTGGGCTCTGGCCTGTGGCCGTGTTATCTGCATCCCCAGGAATGGAAAAGGGAAGTTGGTGCCTTCCATGGAAAAGGGTTATTGCAAAGATCACAAATTCATGAGCCCAAGGCACCATCAAGGTCTCAGACAAAAGGGTAATAATGTGCTCCCATTTCAAAAGTCTATCCACATGTTACAGGCCATCAAATAGAGGGTCATCCAGAAGCATTCACCAGCTCCTGGTAACCTTTTATCTCCTCAAAGAGAAAATACGCTGCTATTATACAACGGAGGGCCGAAACCACTGCTGAACCCTTTATTTTTTGAGATGGAGTTTCACTCGTTGCCCAGGCTGGAGTGCAATGGCACGACCTCAGCTCACTGCAACCTCTGCTTCCTAGGTTCAAGCGATTCTCCCGTCTCAGCCTCCCGAGTAGCTGGGATTACAGGCACCTGCCACCATGCCCAGCTACTTTCTTGCATTTTTAGTAAAGGTGACGGTTCACCATGTTGGCCAGGCTGGTCTTGAACTCCTGACCTCAGGCGATCCACCCGCCTCGACCTCCCCAAGTGCTGGGATTCCAGGCGTGCGCCCCCGCGCCCGGCTCCAATGCTGAACCTTTGAAGAGCTGACCCTTTTTCTTAAAAGGGAAAGGTCCCAGGGAGAAAATGGTGGCCTCCTCTAGTGCAGATAAAGAAAAAGTCTCCAGGATGTGGGGTGCGAAGCGTCTAGGAAGTCACAGGCACGATCTTCCGAGGCTCAGCACCCATCACTGCACTCTTGGAGACCCGGAGTCTTTCCTGCTCTGCTCCGAGTCTCACTCGTTGCCTCAGGAAACAGCTCTCAGGGCAGCCCCACAGCACGGGCAAGCCTGGGCCCCAGCCACACCCTCAGCACCCTGGGAAATCCCACTTGCCATGACCAACCTGGTGAAGCTGCTGCTGCAGGGCCTCGTTCTCTGTCACGATCGCAATCTGGGCCTCCAGGTCCCGGTGAACTGACCTGTACCCAAAATTAGGAGAGCCAATCAGCGTGAGACAGGGCAGGCTGCTCCCTGCCAGGTACAGCCAGAGGCCTGCAGGGAAAAGGAAACGTGCAGACAGGAAATGAGCACAGCATCTGCCAAAGTCCTCTCCACACGCTGCTGCAATCTAAGAGAAAGGCAGCCTGCTCTGGGTGCCTGGACATGAGGGGTGGCTGCAGAGCGGCGGACAGGCCACACCAGGACCCGCTCTTCCCCCCTACCCCGGCGCGGCAGGAAGCAGGAACCCAGGACCGGGGCGCAGTCTCAGCTCAACTGCTAGTCTTTGCTTCCACCACTCACACCGTGGCCTTGTGTCCCAAGCAGGACGAGAAGCAGGCTTTCCCAGGGGAACATGGTGACGCCGCCTGCAGGACTGCTCTCATATACCCCTGCCCAGATGCCCACTGAGCCTCTCCCCAGAGAGCTCAGGGCCTTGAACCCCACTCTGAACCGCCTCTGCACATCCACACCTGCTGACACTACCTGCTAAGCTCAGAACCCGCACTGGCCATCCCTTCCTGTGAGCACTGAGAATCCTCACACGTACTTCTCAGAAGCAGCCACCTCAGTGCGCAACAGGGCAGACGGTGAAGGACAACCACGCGACCCAAGCCAGCAGATGTGGGGTTGTCACGCGGGGTGGCTGGTAAGAACAGGTCTGCCTTGAAGGCTGGCTGCCTCACCATAGGTCCTGGGTAGGCTGTCTGTGCCCTTCTGACTGAGGGACATGCGAGTCTCCCAGACCCAGCCTCCCTATTTCAAGTTGCTGATGCACCAAAACCCTGTGAGGACAAAGGGGGTCCAGGCCTGAGACCTCTGCCGTCACTGCCCACAGGGCCCAGGGACTTCCTGGCTGGACAAGGCAATGAAGGAGAAAGCTAAAGGGCCCTGTTTCTGTCACACCCAGAGAACAATATCCCCTTTTGCTGGGAAATGAGCCAGTCAGTATTACAGCTGGAGAAAAAGCAGGGCACGGGGTACACCGTGTGGCAGGGGGAGCCACGCTACGGGGACATTTCTGTAACAAGGCCACAGGCGTACTCAGAATACTAACATGTTACCTGAGATGATGACAGGCACAGTTCTGTGGCCCATTCCACACCTTCGCAAGGTCCAGGGCGGATTCCCACAGCCCAGCCCCCATCAGAACTAATTCTAAAAAGGCTGTTACCAAGACCTAGCATCCCAAACACACGTGCTGCCTGAGACGCCCTTCCTCCCATAGGGCACCCAGGCTCGGCCTGAGCTCAAGACTTCCCTCCGTGCTGCCCTCCACCGGCACTAAGAATGCTTCTCCCAGAAACTCCTGCCTGATGTCAGTGTAAGCAAGTGTGAGTGGGGGTGAGAAGGTAGTGAGGGTGAGCAGGTAATGAACAGGGGTGAGCGGGTGTGAGCAGGGGTGAGCGCGTGTGAGCAGGGGTGAGGGGGTAAAGACCAGGGGTGAGCAGGGGTGAGCGGGTGTGAGCAGGGGTGAGCGGGTGTGATCGGGGTGAGCGGGTAAAGAGCAGGGGTGAGCGGGTAAAGAGCAGGGGTGAGCGGGTGTGAGCAGGAGCAAGCAGATTTAAGTGGTTAGAGCAGGTGTGAGTGGGGGTGAGAAGGTAATGAGACTGAGCAGGTATGAATGAGGGTAAGCAGGTGGCCCCGGGTTCCTCTAGGGTGCCCTGCACTAATCCCAGCATCCCAGAGTTGCCCCTCCCCATGGGGTGTTGAGTTCTCCCCCACTGACACGCCCCTTTCAAAGGACCCACACAATCGTCATGGTCGAGTCAACACAGTACGTAACACGCACCAGGCTCCTAAAATAGCAAACGGTTTCCTAATCTTCACTTAGAGCAAGAGCATTTCCAAGAATATCTTGGGTAAGAGGTGACGAGGCCCTGCGCTTGTTCCTGTAATGGGCTCGTCTCCACCCCTCCAAGGGCCACATCAAAGCCACTTGCTGGCCTGTGTGCATCGCGCCATAAACAGGACCACCCCGCTGGGCCACTGGCCATGCAGGCCATTCACAGGACCACAGGTGTGGGCAGGCTGCCCCCTTCCCCTGGCGGCTCTGATCCAGATGGCTCACACTGCCCAGGTTGGTCCAAGCAGAACAGCACTCGTGGTCCCTCGTACACACAGCCCCCCTCCCACCCCCTCTTCCCCAGAGCATGGAGCTGGCAGAGACAAGGCGCAAGGCAGGCGTCCGCCAGCCTCAGACCAGAGACAGGAGCTTCCTCCCACCTGCCGTTGTTCATTCCAACTTTTCTAATGACAAGATGAGCCTCTTAAAACACTGGGTCTGTTGTGTGACTTGTCCAGCTGGCTCTCCCGAGCCCACGGAGGGAACAGTGACGGTGATGAGAAGGAAGGCCACACGCCCACATGGGTGATGAGGGTTAGGCTGCTCTGTGTCACACCACCATGACTCGGTGTCCACCCCACAGCTCCTAGACCACAGAATCTGATGGAGAAGGTTGGAGGTGCATGGTTCTACACACACTTTTTATTTGCCAAATCCACCTAAGCACTGGCTCCCTTCTTTGAGGCGGAGTCTGGCTCTGTCGCCCAGGCTGGAGTGCAGTGGCGGATCCAGCTCACACACAGCTCGCCTCCAGGTTCCGCCATTCTCCTGCCTCAGCCTCCCGAGTAGCTGGGACACAGAGCGCCCATGCAAGCCCGGCTAATTTTTGTTTTAGTAGGAAGCGGGGTTTTGCCGTGTTAGCCAGGGATGGTCTCGTCTCCTGACCTTGTGATCGCCCATCACCGACCTCCCCAGGGGTGCTTGGGATTGCGGGCTTGAGCCACCTTGACCTGGCTCGGCCCTGGCAGGTCACTAGGGGCCTGACCCCGGCTCAAGAGCAGGCAGGCCACCTCCAGTGTGCAACTTCATCAACTGCTTCCCCATCTACTGCTCATTCTTGACCCCAAGATAGACTGTATATGTATTTGTAGACAGTCTCTATATCTATCTATGTTTCCCATATAGAAAGAATAAGGGTTTTTCAGCAGGTGAGTGCCCAGGATTAGAGAGGTAGCTCACACTTTTAACCTACCTGAGACTGCCCATCAGCTTCCCCGCCAGACTGATTTGCACTGCAATCTTTCTCCATCAGAAAGAAAATAACGATCACAGGCCAGCCTGATGCCCTCTGGGGAGCCCTAAGGAGACAGCACGAGTCAAGCACCTGCCAGGTCCGGAGATGCCACAGGGTGCTGCTGCGAGATGCCCATACTCCAGCATGCCCCACAGGCCAGGGCAGCTGGGAACAATGGTGTTTCAAGATTTCAGCTCACAAGTCAGGAGTTTTAGCCATTGGTCTGTGTCCTGACGACAACTGGGAAGTTTCCAACTGGGGAAGGGGAATCTAAAAGCCCTTTTGGAGGTCAAGGCTGCAGTGAGCTAAGATTACCCCCACTGCACTCTAGCCTGGACAAGAGAGAAACACTATCTCCAAAAAAAAAAAACAAAAAAAAACAGGAGCCCTTTAGGTTCTGTTTCATCTCCCTCACTCTAGGCCTGAGCAGTCTGGAGCTCTGGTCAGACCTGCACCACCAGTCAGGATGTCAGGCTGTGTATACACTGGGCTAAGACTATCAGGCCTGGGACTCACTGTCGGGAAATCTGTTTCCCAGTACAAGGCCATAAACTGGTTATCACGCCCGACTCTTCATCCCAGGGCCTGACCTCTGGGCCTGACATCTTTACAATTCCAGGAACCATCCAATTAGGGAGACCTGTAGCAGGAACCATAGCCTGAAGAGGGAAGCAGCAGCCCTCTGCAGACCAAGTGCTTTTGGGAGGGGACTGACTGCTGGCAGTTCATGGGGCAGAGAGAAATGCTGCAGCCCTGGGTGCCAGAGAGGGCAGGGTGCAGGGGAGGCAAAGGCGGCTGCTACTCCACAAACACTCGCTATAAAGCAAGTGTCACGGGGACACCAGAGGAGGACCTGGACTGGAGTTGCGACTTCCGCTGCCTCCCAGCTCTAGGCCCCCTCTTCAGAAAGGACGCCTGCCCCTGCTCTTCTGCAAAGTCACTCTGCCCTGCGGAAGGCTGATCCAGGCCTCAGCACTCCTGGCCTCCATGGCAGCGCTCCCTCAGCACTCGCACCGTGACTTCTGAGCCCTTTCCAACAGGCCCTGCCCACCCTCCAATCTCAATGCCCACCACTCCCAGCGCCCCTGCTGTTCTGCAAGCCTCGTATGGTCGAGGGGCTTCTCATTTCTGTCCCCTCTGCCAGGACACTCCGGCCCCAGATGGTGGCATGGACGCTCCCTCTTCATTCAGGCCAACTGCCCGAGTCCGAGTGTCTGCTCCTCAGAGAAGCTCTCCCTGAGCCCCCTTGTAACAGACCCTGCAGCAGCCTGGAGCCTTCCCTTGCTCTGCTCTTCGTAACTCGCTCCCTGGTATTTGTAGAGATGCATCTGCTTCTTATCTGCTTTCCATCAAACTACAAGCCTTAGGAGGGCAGGGAGTTAGTCTGTCTGGTACCCAGTGATCCATTCCCAATGTGCCGAATGATGCCTGGGACACAGTTGGTACTTGTTAAATATCTGTTTGAATAAAATAAACAAACTGAGAGTAATAATGTCTCTCCCAAAAAAGGTCAAATTAAGTGTTAAAAAAGCTCTGAAGGCCAGGCACAGTGGCTCACCCCTGTAATCCCAGCACTTTGGGGAGCCAAGGCGGGCAGATCACAAGGTCAGGAGTTCAAAACCAGCCTGGCCAACATGGTGAAACCCCATCTCTTACTAAAAATACAAAACTTAGCTGGGCATTCTGGTGCGTGCCTGTAATTCTAGCTACTGGGGAGGCTGGGGCAGGAGAATGGCTTAAACCCAGGAGGCGGAGGTTGCAGTGAGCCGACTTTATGCCACTGCACTCCAGCCTGGGTGACAGAGCAAGACTCCCTCTCAAAAAAAAAAAAAAAAAGCTCTGAAGTTTAGGTTTTGTTTTATTGTATTTTATTTTGAGACAGAGTTTTGTCTTGTCACCCAGGCTGGAGTGCAATGGCGCAATCTCGGCTCAATGCAACCTCCGGCTCCTGGGTTCAAGCGATTCACTCACTTCAGCCTCCTGAGTATCTGGGATTACAGGCGGCTGCCACCACGCCCAGCTAATTTTTGTATTTTTAGTAGAGATGGGGTTTCACCATGCTGGCCAGGCTGGTCTCAAACTCCTGACCACAGGTGATCCACCCACCTCTGACTCCCAAAGTGATGGGATTACAGGTGTGAGCCACAACTGCACCCGGCCTATTTTGTTTTTGTTTTGTTTTGTTTTGTTTTGTTTTTGAGATGGAGTCTTGCTCAGGCTGGGGTACAGTGGCGCGATCTCAGCTCACTGCAACCTCTGTCTCCCGGGTTCAAGTGATTTTCGTGCCTCAACCTCGCGAGTAGCTGGGACTACCGACATGCGCCACCACACCGGGCTAATTTTTGTATTTTTAGTAGACACAGGGTTTCACTATGTTGGCCAGGCTGGTCTCAAACTTCTGGCCTCAGGTGATCCGCCCACCTTGCCCTCCCAAAGGGCTGGGATTATAGGTGTGATCCACCGCGCCAGGCCTCTGCAGTTCTAAGACAGAAGTGCACGAACATTTTAAGAGTACATGCACGAACATGTACTCCTCCCTCAAGCGCCCCCACAGTATTCTGCAATAAATCTCACAGGATTCTCAGACTCCAATAAACACATGGAGAGGACAGAAGATCTCATAGTCTTATCCTGGCAGCATAAGCGCTCGCCTGCTCTGACATCAGTACAGCTCTGAGAAACTGTAAGCGCCCACAGGCTGGTGTGTGTGCTCAGCCTGAAGCGAGCAATTTGCACCAGCACAGCACCCCTACCACACCCACTGGGTGCCCAGGGGAGAGCCGCCTCACGTGTCGCCTAGGCAAACAGGGTGGGGCTGCCCGCCTCTCGCCATCAGTTCACCTTTGGGCAGAATGCCAACTGGCCTATCAGAAAGGCAGTAAAAATAGTGACATTCTCACAACCATTAACAGACTTCCCTGTCAGCATGAGCCAGAAATCTCTTAATCCAACACCCTGCTCCGCCCTAGCCACCCACATTGTGTTGTTAATGCTAGAATACTGCATCTAGAAGAAATTGAAGTCAACATGTTAAAACTCATTTTCTGATCTTCTTCATTTCATTGCACGCCAGAGGGCAGAGCCCATGTCCCAGCAGATGGACACAGCCTGGTTCAGCACAGCATGGCTCCTGCCTGAATGTGATAATGGGATGGGCACCACTCGCTCTGTCCCTCACCTCTCCACGGAGCAGAAAGATGAAGAGAGACATGAGAACTGGCTTGACACAGTTCATACTCAGCCTCCCCTGAAGCTGCCTCTCAAGACCTCGAAGTGAGCTTACTGGCACCCAGCAGATACCACACTTTCAATGGCTGACAAGGCCGGACTGCTCCTGCCTGTACCCCACCCCCGACCAGAACCAGGTTTGGGAAGGAAAGCTCAGCACCCATCCAGATGTGTCTGCAGCAGCACAAAGCACTTCCTGTTAAGAGTCCAAATTCTACCCCAGCTCCCAGAACCTTGTCCCACCACACCTACTGGGCGAGGAGCGAGGGCCAAGCAACAGGAAACTGACAACCATGAATCAGAGGAACTGCCACCTGCCTGAGATCCAACCCAGATGCCCACCCTGCCCCACCTCCCATAGCCAAGGCGATGCAGGTGAAGAGGCCTGGCAGCACCTTCCTTCATGACCAAATCAGCACAACAAAACTACAGGGAGCAAGGCCAGAGACACAGCACCAAGGGATCCAAGACCCCCACCCCACTCCCTTCTGCCAATCTATTCGCTCAGGGACACGCAGTGTGATTTCAACCTCCACGCACCCCACCAGGCGCCTCACCCGGCCTAGGAACCGTACGGTTATTTTACAGAAAGTCAAACACGAGCCCCGTTCCCTGTGTCCTCCTGACAATCCAGAGCCATCCCCTGACTGCACAGGAAGGAGATTAAGCCAGGCCCCTCAGCTGTGGCCACAGGTAAATGTGGACTCAGAGCCAGGCTTCTACACTTCAAGTCTAGTAATCTCGATGCCAAATCACACTTGCATGACTTCTCCTGAGTATTCTAAATAGGCTCCCTTTACAAAAATCCAAATAAAAATTAATAGATAAACCATATTGCAAAAGAAGTCTCTAGTGCTTGCCTTTAAATAGTTGAGGGTTCCTCTGGTTCTTAGAAACAGCTCAATTTATTGAAATGTGATAGAGATACATGACAGATTGACAGATAAAATATGTTAAGAAATCAGCATAGTACGCAAAAGAGGTGTATCAGGCTGTTGAACGATCGGCAGATGGTTATCACACAAGAATCTTTCCAACAAGGCATCTAAGCAACTGCCAGACAGTCCTGGCAATACTTGACAACACACAAAACACTAAAGAAAAAACGCCAGCCCTCTGAATTTTCTGTCACCAGACTGCACTGAAATCCACTGGCAGCTGCTGAGCCACGGGGTCATTTCACATGAGAAGGTGCCTCTTCCCCCCACGCGGCTCTTCCTTGCATCACTACACTCATGGGGCCACCAGCAAGTTCAACACAGTCACTCCGCAAAGCCTCTTGTTGCCTGGCTCCCAGAGGAGTGCTGTGCTGACAGCAGAGTGCTGTCTGAGGGGCGAGGATCTGGAATCCACAGTCCTGGCTTACCCGCCTCTGCCCAAGGGCTTCTGGGAGCAGGAGGAGCTGAGATCAGCCCAGGCCTGTCCTACAGGAGCCTGGGTGAGGGAGTGGAGGCATCAGCGCATAGCCACCGGCAGGAATTTTCTGGGGCCGAAACACAGACACACCCAAAGAGGCACACAGCCTGTGCCCAGCAAGCGCCATGCAAGGGTAGACAGTCAGGAAATGGTCCACTGGGCCAGCCGTCCAAATCCACAAGCAGCCTGTGGCCGCCCACTCATCTCTCAACCTGACACAGGCTGCCCTGGAGGAAGTGACCATCAAAAGATGGGCCTGAAGAGGTGCTGACTTAAGATCCCACTGGCGACACAGCCACTGAGCAGGGAAGGACCCTCGCCTCTCACGTCAGCATCAAGTGACCTCTGACCTCTGGTTCCTGGCTTTAGGATGAAGCCCCTCTGCTCAGCAGCAGCTCCCTCCACGCACCATCCATCCCTCACCCACCTCTGCCAACTCTCCCCTATATCCCATCCCCCCCACGGGCACATGCCCTGGGATCCAGCTGTAAGATCATCTCCAATTTCCCACTAGTCCGGGACTCCTGGGTTGCAGGGAACGCACCCCACCCCCACACACACACCACCCACCACCACACCAGGGCCGGAGAGAGGGAGCGGCAGAAGCACACCAGTCCGGGAAAAGGCAGGACGCACCGGAAAAGCCGGTTGGATGCTTCTGTTTCAGCGGTAACTGGGGAGTCAGCTCACATTGATCAAAGCCGCTTCAGCGAAAAAACCGGTGGCAGAGTCAGAAGCTACAGGCCAGGAGCCCCCCACCCTCCAGGCTGAGTTAAGGGGCCTCCTCATCGTTCCAGCACAGTGCAGTTGAGGAGAGCAATGCCTGGTCACTCCTCTGCAGCTCCCTAGCACACGGCAGTATAGGTCTGAGGCCTCCCCAAAGGTCAAAGCTGCCCCACTGGCCAGCTCTTTCAATACCCCATCCCTAGGTACTGTTGTTATTCCCAGAAGTAATGCCAATCCAAAATTACTTTCCGCACCTGCCACAGGCTGGGGCCACCTGCCCTGAGACACTGACCACCAGCCTGGTTCAGTCACCACACATGCCAGAGATGGGCCCTGCAGGACAGTGTGGCAGTCACTTCCCGCACCAAACAATGCTACCTGCCTAGACAGGCCTGTGGGCCTCAAAGCAGCACATGGGAAGCCCTGGACAGGCCAGAAGCTTCCCATTCCAAGCCGGGAGAGTTCTTAAGGCTAGGCATGAGAATCTACTCGGGGCGTTTTTCAAACACCATGGTGGGTTCAATCCCCACAGAGCTGGATGAAGGTCTAGGGGAACCTGGGCTTCAGTTTGTTTTTTTGGTTTTTTTTATTTTTGAGATAGAGTCTCGCTCTGTCGCCCAGGCTGGAGTGCAGCGGCACAATCTTGGCTCACTGCAAGCCGTACCTCCCGGGTTCTCGCCATTCTCCTACCTCAGCCTCCCAAGTAGCTGGGACTACAGGTGCCCACTACCACGTCCAGCTAATTTTTTGTATTTTTAGTAGAAACGGGGTTTCACCACGTTAGCCAGGATGGTCTCGATCCCCTGACGTCGTGATCCGCCCGCCTCGGGCCTCCCGAAGTGCTGGGATTACAGGTGTGAGCCACCGCGCCCGGCTGGCTTCAGTATTTCTTACAATGCACCCCCCCGTTGAAAAACATTGGTTTAAAGAAAACAAAAACAAACCAGCTGAGCGCTGGAAGATCCTCGAGTCTCAACAGCACAGATGTGTGCCCACAGCAGTCCACAGCCTAGACCCCAGCCGCGGAGGCCTCCCACTCGCTCAGCTCTTCCGAAAGCCACTAGGACCAGGACAAGAGAATGAGCAAAACGGGCCTCTAGACTGCCCAGGGAGAAGCTAGAAAAGCTGCAGGCTGTACTCATGGCGCAGGGGCCTCCAGGTACCATTTCCCCTTCTCTAGACAGACTAGCCCCGGGGTTGGGGGTCCCCAGTGTCAGAAAGGAGTCATGGTCCCGCTACTAGAGGCGGGCACCCTCCCAACATCAAGAGGCCATGGGGTAAGCCCACTGCTAAGCACAAGGTTTCCAGCATGTTGTACCCATGTCTCGGAGGAGCTGCCCCTGGGATTCTGCCCCATTTCGTCTGCTCTGCCAGATACCTGAGAGGGATAAACATACAATGCAGAGTGTGACCCTCTTCCTACCACTCACCACCAGCAAGACTGTGCACAGAGCCTGCATTTCCTCAGCTATGGGGAAAAAGGGCAGACACTGGCATATAGGGAAAAAACCAAAGGCAATGGTGAGGAAAAGACAGGAAAACTGGGTTGCTGATGCCAAAACAAATGATCCCTAATGAATCCTTTCTCCCTGAAAAAGGCACTGCCAGCCAGGCGCAGTGGCTCACGCCTGGAATCCCAGCACTTTGGAAAGCCGAGATAGGTGGCTCACAAGGTCAGGCATTCAAGACCAGCCTGACCAACATGGTGGAACCCCATCTCTACTAAAAATACAAAAATTAGCCAGGCGGGATGGTACATGCCTGTAATCCCAGCTACTAGGGAGGCTGAGGCACAAGAATCACTTCAACCCAGGAGGTGGAGGTAGCAATGAGCTGAGATCACGCCACTGCACTCCAGCCAGGGCAACAGAGCAAGGCTCCATCTCAAAAAAAAAAAAAAAAGTCGGCCGGGCGTGGTGGCTCAAGCCTGTAATCCCAGCACTTTGGGAGGCCGAGACGGGTGGATCACAAGGTCAGGAGATCGAGACCATCCTGGCTAACACGGAGAAACCCCGTCTCTACTAAAAAATACAAAAAATTAGCCGGGCGCGGTGGTGGGCGCCTGTAGTCCCAGCTACTCGGGAGGCTGAGGCAGGAGAATGGCGTAAACCTGGGAGGCGGAGCTTGCAGTGAGCTGAGATCCGGCCACTGCACTCCAGCCTGGGCAACAGAGCAAGACTCCGTCTCAAAAAAAAAAAAAAAAAAGTTGCCAACAAGCAGGAACTCTGACCATCAAGACAAGGCTAAGGGCCAGGTGTGGTGGCTCACGCCTATAATCCCAGCACTTTGGGAGGCCAAGGTGGGCGGATCACCTCAAGTCGGGAGTTCAAGACCAGTCTGACCAACATGGAGAAACCCAATCTCTACTAAAAATAAAAATGTAGGCCGGGCGCGCTGGCTCAAGCCTGTTATCCCAGCACTTTGGGAGGCCGACACGGGCAGATCATGAGGTCAGGAGATCGAGACCATCCTGGCTAACACGGTGAAACCCTGTCTCTACTAAAAATACAAAAAAACTAGCCGGGCAAGGTGGCGGGCGCCTACAGTCCCAGCTACTCGGGAGGCTGAGGCACGAGAATGGCGTAAACCCGGGAGGCGGAGCTTGCAGTGAGCTGAGATCCGGCCACTGCACTCCAGCCTGGGCGACAGAGCAAGACTCTATCTCAAAAAAAATAAAAATAAAAATAAAAATAAAAAAGTAGCCAGGCGTGGTGGTACAGGCCTGTAATCCCAGCTATTCAGGAGGCTGAGGCAGGAGAATCACTTGAACCCAGGAGGAGGAGGTTGTGGTGAACCAAGATTGCACCATTGCACTCCAGCCAGGGCAACGAGAGCAACATTCCGTCTCACAGCTAAGGCATGTTCCTCTCCATCTCTTAGGAGAGGTTACGTCACCACATCTTCACAACAGCCACCAAATGATGTGACCATATATGGTCTTTGATGCATAAAAGAGACGGATTTTACACAACTGAAATTCACTTATGGGGAGGCAAGGCAGGCAGACCACTTGAACTCAGGAGTTCAAAATCAGCCTGGGCAACATGGTAAACTCCCATCTCTACAAAAACACAAAAAATTAGCTAGACGTGGTGGCACACACCTGTAGTCCCAGCTACTCAGGAGGCTAAGGTGGGAGGATCGCTTGAACTGGGAAGTGGAGGTTGCAGTGAACTGAGATCATACTACTGCACTCCAGCCTGGCAAACAGAGCAAGACTGCCTCGGGAAAAAAAAAAAAAAAACCACTTGGGAAGATGAATGCTCTCCTCTCCCCAAGTCATGGGACAGCTATGCTGTGCCTGCAAGGGCTGCTGGGAAGGTAAGAAGGGAGAAGTGCAGTGCTCTAACAGGCAGGTGCCAGGGCTCCCCCACCCCCTGCCCGTGCTTGTGGCTGTCCCACGCTGGGCCGTCCTCCAGCCAGCTGCTGCGCACCTTTGGCATGGAACGTCCAGCCCCTCCGCCAGTACTCCTGCAGCTGGACCCGCTCCTGCTGTCCCAGGCTGCACACCTCGCTGTAGAACTGCCGCTCGATGTGCACATAGGCCGCTGGGATGGCGCCAGCCACTCCCTTGGCCCCAAAGAAGCCATTCACCTCTGGTGAGGCCAGCAGGATCTGGTACTCAGCCCGAGTGCCCAAGACCAGGTCCATGTAGGCCTGGGTCAGGTTGAAGTAGCCAGTGGTGAGGTAGACCTTTGCACCACGCTCCGCCTCAGTCAACAGGGTCTCAGTGACAATCTCATCGATTTGAATCTCGAAGGGCTTCATCTGAATCAGCGGATAAATCCAGGTGTCAGGGGCTGGTCTGCGATCCCCAGCAGCTGCTGCATCTTCCTGGGTCAAAAGGGAGTTGCTGTGGAAGGTCTGGGCATGCAGCATCTGCTGGCGGGTCCTGGCTGAGTTGATCACATCCATGACCCTCTTATTGGCTGCCTTGCAGTACTCGGCCCGGTCACCTAGAGGAAGACGTGAGAGAGGAGTGAAGGGAAGAGAAAGAAAGGATCTAGATTCTGCCCAGCTCAGGGGACGGGGCATGTGACAGGCAGGTGCAGATGCTACAACTGGATGTTCACTGAACACACGCTGAGTGGGCCCAGGACCCCAAGCCCAGAGCGAGGCTCCTCTGGGGATACAGTTTGCCCAAGACAAGGGCCTGGCCCACAGCAGCCCACACTTAGGCAGAAGTGAAAGGCATGTCAACCTATCAGTCCAATTACAAACAAGTTTAAACCCAGGCAAGACAAACTGACAGAGGGAGAAATTAGGATAGTGGTTACCTTGGGGGTAATTCTTTGCAGGGGCACATACAGGGGGCCTCCAGGAAGCGGGTCCACTAGGAACAGGTTCATGGCTGTATACTTACGACTGGCGCTCGGGGTGCATGTTCTACTTCATTAAGGAAGCTCAGTCAAATAAAGACATACAAGTATAACCAAAAAAGGAGCATGCGTATTCCACGGATGGGGTCACAGGGAAAGCCTTGGATAAACACCATCAGCTTGGATAAGCACATCACCATGTGGGAAAGCCTCCCACAGCAGTGACAGTCCTGGGAGAGAGGAAGAACGGGCAGGCTCAGGTTCTGCATGGGGTGCCCTTTGTATTTGGACAAGACACTGGTGACAGGTAACCATGCTGACACACTGAAGGGAAAGATGCTACTATCAGAAAAGACAATTCAATGAGAATTAATGAGTTAAGCACCCAACTCAAGAAGACAGGGGAAAGAAACAACAGAATATAACCATGAATACAGTATAGGGAAGCAAAAATAAAGAACAGGCCAGGCACAGTGGCTCACGCCTGTAATCCCAGCACAGCACTTTGGGAGGCCGGGGCAGGCAGATCACCTGAGGCCAGGAGTTTGAGACCAGCCTGGCCAACATGGCAAAACCCTGTCTCTACCAAGAGTACAAACATTAGCCAGGTGTGGAGGTGTATGCCTGTAACCCCAGCTACTTGGGTGGCTGAAGCTGGAGAATCACTTGAACCTGAGAGGCAGGGGTTGCAGTGAGCTGAGATCGTGCCACCGTACTCCAGCCTGGGTGACAAGAGCAAAAAACTCCATCTCAAAAAATACATATGTGTGTGTGTGTGTACATATATGTGAGTGTGTGTATGTGTGTATATATATACACACAAATAAAAATAAGAATAGAAATTATTAGAATGAAAACGATACAAAAATGGAGAAAGTCGACTGTCTGACAAAGGATTGACAAGACAACAAGGCTTTGGCGAGGCTGGTGAGGGAAGTGAAACAGGGAAGGAGGGCTGTCCCGGGCCATCCTGCCGGCTTGCACGGTCTGAGCTGAGAGCAGGGACAGACACTCGGTGCCTTTCAGGGCTGGGCTCCAGAACAAAGAGAAGGACCAGCCCGTGCAGGAGTCTGGACTGTCGATGCCAGCGCCCTCCGGGGAGAAAGGAGTCACACTGCCGCACGCTGGACGGGGCTGCGGGAGGGAGGAGCGCCGGGGCCCTGAGCACACCCTGAACCTCTCTGTGGACTCACATTCTCCCAAGCACAGCTGGGCTCGAGTCTCCCCACTCCTGCTCCGAGCGTGCTGGCTCTCATCCTGGCCTAAGCACGGCCCGTTTTCTCTCATATCCATGCCTGGCCCGTTACATTAGACCAGGGATCCAAATACATTTTCTGTAAGGGTCAGATGGTAAATATTTTAGGCTTTCTGGGCCAAAAGGCAGAGCTGAGGATGCTAGGCAGGCACTCAGCAAGAGAGATGCAGAGCTCCACAAGCTCTTTATGGATGAAATTCAAAATACACCAGTAGTAACTAAGCATGGCGGCGGGCAGAGCATCACACCATCACAGTCGGGCTCTGAGACCCAGGGCTCCCCTAACACAAGGACAGGGCTTCCACCAGATGGCCCACTTAAATGCTTCCTTTCTAGGTCCACAAGACGCGGAGAGTTCTTCTCCCAACAAGGTCCAAGTTCAGCTCCTCCTCCCCAAGTTCAAATCCAGCAAATTCAGCAGCAGCCCTCTAAAGGCCATGGGGGAGCCACAGCCACAGGAATCACAGGAATGCAAATGGCCTGGAACACTCACGCCAGGACCTGCCTGGATCCAGTGGGCAGATCTGAGAGCTCTTACACTTCACTTTCCAGGCAGGGGGCCACAGAGCTCAAGAGAGCCGGAAGTCACAGGCACAAGTGATAGGCTTGGGGAAATGGGCCCTAGGCGAACAGCCGCTGGCCTGGTTGCTTCCTGTGATGCAGGGCAGGCTCCTGGGTCACTCGCCCAGGCACATGTGTTCATTGCTGAGTAGCTACTTGTTAACTGCATCCTGAGCTGAGTTTGTCACCCGCCCCGGCTAGTTCACCTGAGACCTGGGTCACCAGGTCACGCCGCTGCATACCCTTGCCTGAGTCCTCCTCACCTGCATCTTCCCTCCCACACTCCCGCCTTCCTGGGCCGGCTCTCTCACCCACAGAGCATGACTGATGGCCAGTGAGTCACATCTGTCTGGCTTTTTTAAGGCCAAAAGCAGAATGAAGCCCTCCCACCCAAGATCCCTATGCCTGCAGCAAGGCCACCCAGAGGTGTGCTCTCCTGGGCCCTCACTCCACCCCACCCACAGCCACAGAAGGGTGTCAGCGGCAGCCCCTACCTTTGTAAGGATGCACCATCCCATCCACCACCTGCACCGTGTCGTCCCCCTGCAGCTGCAGGGACACATCCCCCACCGCGTCCACCAGCTCCGTGAAGAAGTCGGCAATCTCCACGCAGTCCTGCAGGAACACGTAGCGGTCCTGGCGGTTGGTGAAGTAGGAGTCACTCAGGTTTGCACTACAGGGATGGAAGACACAGGTTCTCAGGTGAACTAGCAGGGGGGTAACAAACTCAGGTCAACATGCAGTTAACAAATAGCTACTCAGCAATGAATACGTGCAAGAGACAAAGCCAGAGTCGATCCAAGGTGACACAGCGAGTGACCCACAGGCTCCTCCTCTCAAGGAGCTGACAATCTAGCTGAGAAGAGGAGATGCAGACACAGAAAGTCAGCTAACCACGCAGGGCTTTTGTTTGCTTGTTTGTCCTGAGACAGCCTCATTCTGTCGCCCAGGCTGGAGTATAGTGGCATGATCTTGGCTCCCTACAGCCTCCGCCTCCCAGGTTGAAGTGATCCTCCTGCCTCAGCCTCCTGAGTAGCTGGGGTTACAGGCGTGCACCACCACACCCAGCTAATTTTTGTACTTTTAGTAGAGACGGGGCTTCACCATGTTGGCCGGGCTGGTCTTGAACTTCTAACGTCAGGTGATCCCTCTGCCTCAGCCTCCCAAAGTGTGGGATTACAGGCGTGAGCCACTATGCCCGGCCCATGCAGGGCTATTTATCAGTGCCCATGTTTGTTTGTTTTCTCTGTCCCACTAAGTGACAGCTGCCACTGGTACCGTCCCAGAGCAAGGATGCAATCAAGGGCCTTCTCTCAGCACCAGCAACCCAATCCTGGTCCCACTGCCGAGGGGAGGGCCTGTGAAAGGGCCCACATTTATCAACCCAAGGACCTGGACTTCCAGGTCTGACTCTTGTTTATTTTTCTGGCTCTGTCTACCTGACAAAGTGACTCATCCTCTCTGATCTGTTTCCACACGTACACAGTGAGGAAAATACCACAGAGGGTCACTGGGGGTGGGAACAGACAACACACCTGAGTGGCCAGCACATGCTAAGTGCCCAATCAACAGTGGCTTCCAGTCAGTCCCTCGGGGTTTCCAGCCTCAGTGGCAGAGACAGTGCCAGGGAGGTGCTGCGGGTGCACAGCAACCAGACCTACAAGCAGGTTCTCCAAGGCTGAGGGGAACGGGTTTCCCACTGTTCCTATTCCACTGCCCTCCAGCCTGCAGAGCAGGAAGGCAAAAGCACCGGCGGTGGGAAGCACTCACCCGCTCAAGATGACGCTGTTGTCGAAGAGATACACCTTAATGTGCTGCAGGCCAATGGTCTCGTTGAAGCGCTCAGGGATGAGGAGCCGGAGCAGGCCGCGGAGGTGCGGCGTGTGAAAGAGGGAGACACGGACCTGCTCTGGGAACCTCTGCAGAAGTGGGAGCAGCATCGTGCGGGAGTTCTTCCGGCCTGAACACAGGACAGAGAAAGCGGCCGTTGACTCACAACAGGAAGGCATCCTGCCTCCAGTGAGGAGCCACCTCCACGTGGCCTCGCCTTCACCTGCGCCGTCCACCTGAATCATTCACACCAACTGGGGCTACTCCAGCCAGGGGACTCCCGGGCCAACCTCCGTCCTGTATGCTGGCCACATCTCAGGCCTGGAGTGCTCAGCATGGCAGATGCCTGCTCTTTTTGCCACCCAGCACCCATTCACCCTCCTCCTGGTAACTGCACCCAACCTCCTCCTGGGGCACTACCCCACCCACTCTCAGCATTTCTGCTCTGGGAGACGACCCTACCCACCTTGCCCCTCACCCCCAGCTCCATGGGGGAGCACACAGGCCTGGGCTGGACTATTCGGCACAGTCCAAGCTCCCGGCTGGGCACGCCACCGTCAGGCCACTCAGGAACTTTGACCGAATTCTCAGGAAACCAGACTCTTTCAAAGGACAAGGTATCATAGGGAGACAAGCCTAAGCCACCAGGGGTCACCACACAGAGCCTGAGAAGGAAGCCAGGCCAAAGAAAACAGCTACGGGATGGATCCTGGCGACACAGCCAAACCCCAAATCACAAGCCACCCAAAGCAGATCAGTCACAGGAGTCCAAAAAAGTCTTTTTGCCTAAGGCAGTTTTTCAAGAGACAAAGTCTGGCTACATTGCCCAGGCTGGACTCAAACTCCCAGCTCAAGCAGTCCTCCCACCTCAGCCTCCCAGGCAGGTGGGACCACAAGGCGTGCCACTGACTCGGCTCCTGCCTAAGCTGATTTCAGTTGGGCTTTCAGTCACTTGCTGCAGAAAAAAATCCTAACTCACACAATCAGGCATCCTGGGCCAGCTTGGATGATCTTCAAATAGCCTTGTCTCTGCCTGGGGACGAGGGGGTGACAGTAACTCCTCTTGGAACTGAGGATCTGACACAGGAAGCATGAGGGGCCAGGCGTGCATGCCACCTACCTCGTGAGCCCCGCGTGAAGTCTAAGAGAATGGAGACCTTGAGATTTGAAGGAAACTTTGCTTGGAGTGACTTTTCTAGAGTACTTTCCAGGCAGTCCACCTACCAAGAAAGAACACAGAAGAAGAGAAGATTAAGACCCAAAGAGGTGTGTGTATTTAAAGAAAAACAAAACGCCCCATCGGCTAGTGCTCTCGTCATCTTCTCCAAAGACAGGTTTGTGCCAACAGCACTCGGACACCAACACCACAAAAACTCTCTGTCTGAGAGCCCCTTCTTGATCATCAGAAGCAGCACCCAGGGGCCCTGATCGGCCCAAGCCTCCAGGAATGGAAGGGGACCTGCAGGCAGAGGCGTGCTGCCTGACAGCCAGCCCATGCCACCCTGGAAACACTACGACACCAGGTCCCACGTACATTTCAACACAGACAATCCTCACAGACAAAACAAACAGTGCCCTCCTCGTAAAGAGCACTTAGTAAATATTTGCCAAATGAATGAATCCAAGACACGGCCTGCCCACTGGCCACTCTCCGCAGTGCAGACATTCCATTCTTCTCCCGTGAGAACACACAGGCTCCCAGGCTTGGAGGGGAGGGTATATCCTTAAAAGAGAGGGAGGCGGCCGGGCGTGGTGCCTCACGCCTGTAATCCCAGCACTTTGGGAGGCCGAGGTGGGCAGATCACCTGAGGTCAGGAGTTCAAGACCAGCCTGACCAACATGGAGACCAACATGGAGAAATCCCATCTCTACTAAAAATACAAAATTAGCCGCGGTGGTGGGGCATGCCTGTAATCCCAGCTACTCGGGAGGCTGAGGTAGGAGAATCACTTGAACCCCGGAGGAGGAGGATGTGGTGAGCCAAGATGGCGCCACTGCATTCCAGCCTGGGCAACAAGAGCGAAACTCTGTCTCAAAAAAAAAAAAAAACAAAAAACAAAAGAGGGAGGCCTCCTTCTTAGGAGAGGCAGAGAGGGGAGGACGGCTCATATGAACCCATTGCCCCTCCCTCTCCACACTCCAATCCCTATAGCTTCCACCTGTAACTCTGAACAAGGACAGACCAAGAAACGGCACTAACTCTGGGCAATGGGCCCATCCGTTTCACTATACGGAGCGGAAAGCAATCCCAGGAGACCAAGAGAAAGACGTGATCTCATTCACAGACTCACTTCAGCTGAGCCTCAGCTCCCGCCACGCACCAGAACCTGCGCTGGCCCCAACAGCTCATACAAACCTGGGGACTGCTGGCTCCTTCCCACCCACCTACCTCACTGTAAGTGACAGGGATGGCACAACAGCAAGTCCAAGGGGAACAAGGCTGGCAGCAGCCCTGGCACTTGACACCAGCCCGTGGCAGAACCAGCCAGCCAGCCCAACTTGCACTCAGGTCCGTTTGTCCAGTACAGGGTCAGAAAGCCTTTTGTGTAAACAGCCAGAGAGTAAATATTTGGAGCTTTACAGACCAGATCGGCGCTGTCACAACTACCCAGTTCTGCCGCTGCAGCATGAAACTGACCACAGATAATAGGCGAATGAGTGTGGCTGTGCTCCAACAAAATTTTATTTACCAATACAGAAATTTAAAGTTTTCGTAAGTCATAAAATACTATTTTTTTCTTTCCCAATTATTTGAAAATGTAAAAACCATTCTTTCTTAGCTCACAGGTCACACCGTAACAGGTGGCAGGTCAGATTTTGCCTGCAGGCCACAGTCGGCCAAGCCCTGAACTGGCAGGCAGAGCTGCCTGGGACCCTGTGTGAGTAGGAGGACACTGCCAGTGAGGCCAAGAAGGCCCACGCTCTCCTCACCAGGCCCTCCCCACACCAGGCCCTCCTGACATGCCCACATCTGGGGCAACAAAAATAAGAGCTGGCTCTGACATGGAGGCCAAGGAAAGGCAGCTCCACACCAACTCCATGGCACAAAAAGCTGTGGCACGTTGGGGCCCATTCACTACTGCTACCAGGACCATCTCCCCATAAACCTTACCAGTTCCTGTTCCAAAGGACCTGTCCCCAGGTAGAGGGATGCCATCACGACCCGCCTCTTGGCCACTCTTATCTGCCCCTGAGAGAGGAGAAAAATCCAAAATTCAAATTTATCATTTTCATGGTTCACTAAGAAAACAGAACCCTTTGACCTGGCAGGCAAATCCTACTCCAAGCTGAACTATCCTATGTCTTTGCCAATTAATATTTAAAGCAAGCTCGAAACGTGTATGGTAACCTCCCAAATAAGTTCCCACAATCCTAAAAGAAAATAGCCTGCAAAGTAAAGCAAAGTCTAGGCCAACTATAAAATGCAACACGGCCATTAAGAAGAATGAAGGCAGGCTGGGTGTAATGGCTCACGCCTATAATCCCAGTACTCTAGGAGGCCGAGGCAGGCAGATCGTTTGAAGCCAGGAGTTCGAGACCAGCGTGGCCAACATGGCGAAACCCCGTCTCTACTAAAAACATAAAGATTAGCCAGACCATGGTGGCGCAGGCCTGTAATCCCAGCTACTCAGGAGGCTGAGGCAGAAGAATCACTTGAACCCAGGAGGCAGAGGTTGCAATGAGCTGTGATCACACCACTGCACTCCAGCCTGGGCAACAGAGCAAGATTCCGTCTCGAAACAAAGAATGAAGGCAATCTACTCACACTGCCACGAATGTCCACAATGGATTGCTGAGCCACAAGCAAATGACCTGTGCTCCCACCTCCTACACCTCACTCCTGCAGAAAGCATGCAAGCGCGCGCACATGTGCGTGTGTGTGTATGTGTGTGTGTGTTTGTGTGTCTGCAGAAGCATAGAGAGTACACAGCAAACTGTCCTCCAAAAAGCAGAGCTCAAAGGAAGGGGAGTATGGACACAAACCTGCCCTCTTTACCTTCTACCCATCTGCACAGTTTCCAATGTCCATATTCAGCATGCACCACTCTTGAAATGTAGATGGACAGGTACACAGACACGTGAGCAGAACACACCAGTGCCCCAAGATGACACCCCAAATCAGTCCTAACAGCCAAGGGCCTCTCCCTAGCAGTCCCACCCCTCTCAGGGGTACAAAGAATGGCAGGGGTACAAAGAATGGCAGTGCTACCAAAAGATACACAAGAGACCCAGGTGAGAGGGAGGCAGCTTCACATCTACCTGCTTCTCTATCAGAAGGAACATCACAGCCCACCCTGCATCGTCAACACAGGATGACAGGCAACTTGACTAGACAGAAACATGAACAATCACTAGGAAAGGCTTCCGGACAAGGAAAAAACAAAGCAACTTCCCAAGGTTGCTATTTCCTTTGTTTTGTTATGAATTAAAATAGATGTTTGTGGGGGTAATGATTATAAAGAAAGGGAAAAATAAATAAGGCATAAGACACCGGGCGTGGTGGCTCACGCCTGTAATCCCAGCACTCTGGGAGGCCAACGCAGGCAGATCACAAGGTCAGAAGATCGAGACCATCCTGGCTAACACGGTGAAACCCTGTCTCTATTAAAACAAAATACAAAATATTAGCCAGGTGAGGTGGCGGGCGCCTGTAGTCCCAGGTGCTCGGGAGGCTGAGGTAGGAGAATGGCATAAACCCGGGAGGTGGAGCTTGCAGTGAGATGAGATCGAGCCACTGCACTCCAGCCTGGGCGACAAAGCGAGACTCCGTCTCAAAAAAATAATGAAAGAAAGACAGAAAGAAAGACAAAGACAGAAAGAGAGAAAGACAGAGAGAAAGAGAAAAAAGAAAGATTGAGAAAGAAGGCATAAGACAATTTAGTTCAGGCAACCAAAGCATATCTGACTGTTTACTACAAGACACCAGGTCCTACAGATGTAGCAAAGGCATGGGACCAGGCAGAAACCAGCACCGTCCTCCCTTCTCGATGTGTGCCCTGGGAAGAAACGTGCTACTCAGTGTGACACACACTAGGAGAATCTGCCCACACTTCAGCGCAGACGGCAGGGAAAGGAGGCCCTGGTGTATTCTCCACCTGCTGGGGCAAGCCCCTCTGCCCCTTCCTGCTCTCCGCAGGCCCACCCTCCTCAGGCAGGGCCCGACCTCCTGGCCAGGGGATCACTACATGGAGACAGTCAGTCATCCTCCCAGAGTTGATTAGGACAGAGAACAATTGCCTTTGAAAAACTTGTTTCTTTAGGCTGGGCACAGTGGCTCACGCCTGCAATCCCAGCACTTTGGGAGGCCGAGGCAGTTAGATCACCTGAGGTCGGGAGTTCGAGACCAGCCTGACCAACATGGAGAAACCCTGTCTCTACTAAAAATATAAATTAGCCAGGCATGGTGGTGCATGCCTGTAATCCCAGCTACTCAGAAGGCTGAGGCAGAAGAATCACTTGAACCCAGGAGGTGGAGGTTGTGATGCGCCGAGATCGTGCCATTGCACTCCAGTCCGGGCAAACTCCATCTTAAAAAAAAAAAGAAAAGAAAAGAAAAACCTGTTTCTTCAACTTGAGGAGAGAATCAAGTAGGAGCAAAGAGCCAACAGTTGCAGCACCATTTGGTACAAACAAGGATGCCCAGGACAGGTGAGCAGTGCAGGGAGGCGGATGAGAGGGGAGAACAAAAGGACACGCCTGTGTGCACACACAGAATGCATTCTGAATGAACCAGTCAAGCTAAGTGTGGATCAACAAACAGAACAAAAGCGCAAAAGGAGAGAAAATGGGCAGGCACTCAAATGACTGAGAGTTCATTTTCCGCACAAAGGTGAGTCTCTACTTAGATTTCCTATTGTCTCCCAGCATTCTGCCTGCTTGGCCTGGCCCCATCAGACCTTCATTATTCTTTTTTTTTTTTTTTTTTTTTGAGACAGAGTCTCGCTCTGTTGCCCAGGCTGGAGTGCAATGGCGCGATCTTGGCTCTTTGCAACCTCCACCTCCCAGGTTCAAGCAATTCTCCTGCCTCAGCCTCCTGACTAGCTAGGATCACAGGTGTGCACCACCCTTCCGTATTTTTGGTAGAGACAGGGTTTCACCATGTTGACGAGGCTGATCTCTAACTCCTGACCTCAGGTGATCCACCGGCCTCAGCCTCCCAAAGTGCTGGGATTACAGGCGTGAGCCACCATGCCTGGCCTGGACCTTCATTCTAATATCATTGCTAATACAAACTCATAGTTCATGCTGTTAAAAATTAATTAGTGTTGAATTACTTCATTCCAATTAGCAGTTTAACCAGAATAACTAGATGTGGCATGTAAACCTGAGTAACACGTTGATAGCTGAACCCCCAAATGCAAAACTTACATCACTACCAGGAGAGGAAAGGCACACACTTAAGACAGAGTCCCTAAAGAATCAAGACTACGCCGGGCGCAGTGGCTCAAGCCTGTAATCCCAGCACTTTGGGAGGCCGAGACGGGCGGATCACGAGGACAGGAGATCAAGACCATCCTGGCTAACACGGTGAAACCCCGTCTCTACTAAAAATACAAAACACTAGCCGGGCGCGGTGGCCAGCGCCTGTAGTCCCAGCTACTGGGGAGGCTGAGGCAGGAGAATGGCGTGAACCCGGGGGACGGAGCTTGCAGTGAGCGGAGATCCGGCCACTGCACTCCAGCCTGGGCGACAGAGCAAGACTCCGTCTCAAAAAAAAAAAAGAATCAAGACTACAAGGCTTAGACCCAGGATGTCTAAATTCCCCGTTACTTTGAAAGGCCTCTTCATGCATATCAAATCGCACCCACGAGTTTTTACTTCCTATTACATCTACCAAGATGACACTCATACTGTGTTTGGAGATGATTCCAGGGTTAGGGGTCCATCATGCACAGACTAGATAAAGATGCCCTCCTGCCCTGTCACCTTTAGCAAGGACATACCCGTGTGGCCCACGGGTCCTCAGTCCTCACTAACCTCCCTTCTCGTGGTCACAACTTCACCGTGGAACAAAAGGAAACAGTGCACCCATAAGAATCAAAGTCTAGGCCCGTGGCCGCACACGGTGGCCAGTACTTTGGGAGGCCAAGGCAGGAGGGCCATTTCAGCCCAGTGGTTCAAGACCCGCCTGGGTAACATAGTGAGACCCCTTCTCAAAAATAACAAAATAAATAAATAAAAATAAGGTCTAGTTCCTTGTTCTCACTGTTGCCTTCTCAGAGCTTCTCCACCTGAGACACTGGCCCCACAGGCAAGTTTCTGATTGTGGCTCAGCTCAACCATCCATGAAGCTGAAACCTGACAGGTAAAACCTGGAAGGAAGGAAGAAGCTTGAGCAGCTATCAAAAGTTTCTAGACTAGAAAGCACTCAGGACTCACAAACCTAATCCCCCAAAAGCTCTAACTCAAACTTTTTTCCTTTAGATATAACTTACCTTCATGAGCTCAAAAAACTCTGCTGGGGAAGAAAGCACCCTGACGTGAGAACTGGAGACTCCAAATTCTGGAACCAGGTTTCTGATCCACTGGAACCGGTGCACGCCTTCCGGACACAGGCAGCAAGGTGGGGAGGTGACCTGGGGAACAGTGGGGGACAGCAGGGGAGCCAGTAACAGCCATGGTGACCTGGTTAAAGAAATAAGCAACTGGGTCATACCTCAAATACTTCTGCAGAAGCCCCTCTCAGTTACTGGTGGGTGAAGAGGGGCTGGGAGATGGGTGTGTTGTTTGTGTTATGAATGTCAGATTTTCTAGAACATTTTCAAAAGTGAGCCCAACTCAAGCCCTGCTAAAGGATTTTTCCTTCGGCCTTTCCTCTTATTCCTTAAAAAGCCTACTAATCGAGCAACTTGAGAAGTGTCAGTACCTATAGATAAACCCCAAACTTTAATTCCAAACAACTCAGGAACCAAATTTAGAGCATCCACAAGTAAACTCATAAAAGCTACCACATGGTTTGCCACCATATGGCAACCTTCTAATGAATCTACCTCAAAAAAATGTGCCTGCAGCCACCACTAAAAGACACCAAGCAGAAGCGTAAGTGTGGCAGAAGTCTCATGACTACAGCCCAGACGCCCCACTTTATGACTCATGAGATAAACAAGATTTCTATTCAAGGAAGTACCCAGAAAAAGAAATTTTTCTCTTTAAAAATCCAATTTATGCTGAGCATGGTGGTTCAGGCCTATAATCCCTGCACTTTGGGAGGCCAAGGCAGGATGACTGCTTGAGTCCAGGAGTTCAGGACCAGCCTGGGCAATATAGCGGGACCCAGTGTCTACAAAAAATTGTTTAAAATTAGCTGGGCAGGCAGGGCACAGTGGCTCACACCTGTAATCCCAACACTTTGGGAGGCCAAGGCAGGTAGATAACCAGAGGTCAGGCGTTCGAGACCAGCCTGACCAATATGGTGAAACCCCATCTCTACTAAAAATACAAAAATCAGCTGGGCGTGGTGGTGTGTGACTGTAGCCCCAGCTACTCGAGAGGCTAAAGCAGAAGAATTGCTTGAACCAAGGAGGTAGAGGTTGCAGTGAGCCAAGATCGCACCACTGCACCCCAGCCTGGGTGACAGAACAAGACCCTGTCTCAAAAAAAAAGTTAACTGGTCATGGTAGCACACACCTGTAGTCCCAGCTACTCAAGAGGCTGAGGCAGGAGGATCTCCTGAGCCTAAGAGTTCAAGGCTGTTCTCCCAGCTCTGATCATGCCATTGCATTCCAGCCGGGGTGACACAGCAAGACCCTGTCTCAATCAATCAAAATCAGACTTGGAAAGAAAAGCTGGAGCAGGGAGAGAAGGGAGAAAATGAGCCCCTCTCAAGAGTAATGATGAGCCGTGGCCGGCCACGGTGGCTCACGCCTGTAATCCCACCACTTCGGGAGGCTGAGGCGGACAGATTACCTGAGGTCAGTAGTTCAAGATCAGCCTAGCCAACATGGTGAAACCCCATCTCTACTAAAAATAAAAAGACAGGTCGGGCGCGGTGGCTCACGCCTGTAATCCCAACACTTTGGAAGGCCGACGCAGGCGGATCACGAGGTCAGGAGATCGAGACCATCCTGGCTAACACGGTGAAACCCCGTCTCTACTAAAAAATAGAAAAAATTAGCCGGGCGTGGTGGCGGGCGCCTGTAGTCCCAACTACTCGGGAGGCTGAGGCAGGAGAATGGCATGAACCCGGGAGGCGGAGCTTTCGGGGTGTCATGATCGCGCGACTACACTCCAGCCTGGGCAACAGAGACTGTCTCAAATAAATGAATGAATAAATAAATAAGCCGGGCATGATGCAGGTGCCTGTTATCCCAGCTACTCAGAAGACGGAGGCAGGAGAATTGTTTGAACCTGGGAGGCGGAGGTTGCAGTGAGATGAGATGGTGCCACTACACTCCAGCCTGGGCAACAGAGCAAGACTCCATCTCAAAGAAAAAAAAAAGAAGAGTGATGATGAGCCGTGCCCCTTCACCGTCAGCCACATCCTGTTTGGTGGGGTCACACACCATCTCTGGCCAGCGTTAGCTCGACCACATAAAGCTGCACCCCTGGCAGACTCCACACTCCACTGAGGCCAAGGCTGGAGGAGAGGCATTTCTGCCCACAGAGCTTCATTTCTGCTCCTCAGTGACTAAAAAGCCTGCAGGAGACGGGGGTGGAGGGACTGCACACCCAGAGCCCCACACAGACCTGAGCTACTATGAACTCTAGTCCTGCAAACAGCAGCAGGAAAACCCACTTCAGCGTGTGATCTCAAGAGGGACTTGGGAGAGAGGACGCTTGGACATCCCAAGGCCTGAATGGCCAAAATTCCAGGAAGATGATTTCACTCACTTGCTTCACGATAAAGCCCTCAATCTTCCCAGGCTTCGTCAATGTCCCTGCACAGACACCAGATGGCCCACAGCTGCACTTCCCAGAAAGCCCACCGGTCTGTCACTGCCGATTCACTGCCAAGGAAACCTTAGTCAACAGCAGAAGGTGCTGGCTCTGTGGATCCTGGAAGTCTGTGACTGGCCATGGCCACCCAGTGCAGAGGTGGGAAACAGCTGTTCTCCCGTACTGTCTCTAGAGGGGTGATGACACTCACAGGCATCAGCTTGCAGATGAAAGGCCTAGATGTGTAAAGCAGGGCTCGCTGCCTGGGTTTCCTAAATCCCGGGCCACCCTCCTGCAAAGCTCAAGAGAGGAGAGCGAAGGACCCTTCAGTGCAGCAGAAACCACCAGACAATGGGAAAGGTGCACAGCGACCCATCAACCCTAGGTCCCAAGGGGCCTAGAGTCTCACATTCACTAATGAAACATGGTCTGTGGGGGGGGGTGGGGGAACAGGCAACAGCAGCATAAAATCAATGTCTCCCCTGCCTCACAGCACTTCTGCCATCTCTCAGATCATCCAAAAATCGGGTGCCACCTGTACTGCTCCAGGTCACGTGGTCAGTCCGCACACAGCCTTCATAGAAGCTGAGAGCCGCAGCCCAACGTGTTGGCTCACGCCTATAATCCTAGCACTTTGGGAGGCCAAGGTGGGCAGAAAACTTGAGGTCAGGAGTTCGAAACCAGCCTGACCAACATGGTGAAACCCCGTCTCTACTAAAAACACAAAAAGATTAGCTGGGTGTGGTGGCACATGCCTGTAATCCCAGCTACTTGGGAGGCTGAGGCAGGAGAACTGCTTGAACCCAGGAGGTAGAGGTTGCAGTGAGCCAAGATCACACCACTGCTTGCCAGCCCGAGTGACAGAGTGAGACTTTGTCTCAAAAAGAAAAAAAGAAAAAAGAAAAGGGGTTGGGTGTGGTGGCTCATGCCTGTAATTGCAGCACTTTGGGAGGCCGAGGTGGGTAGATCACCTAAGGGTCATGAGTTCAAGACCAGTCTGGCCAACACGGTGAAACCCCGTCTCTACTAAAAATACAAAAATTGGGCCAGGCGTGGTGGCTCATGCTTGTAATCCCAGCACTTTAGGAGGCCAAGACGGGCGGATCATGAGGTCTGGAGTTCGACAACAGCCTGACCAACATGGTGAAACCCTGTCTCTACTAAAAATACAAAAATTAGCCGGGCATGGTGGCACGCGCACCTGTAGTCCCACCTACAAAGGAGGCTGAGGCAGAAGAATCACTTGAACCTGGGAGGCAGAGGTTGCAGAGAGCAGAGATCCCACAGATGCACTCCAGCCTGGGCAACACTCTGTCTCAAAAAAAAAAAAAAAAAACAACTACGACACACGGGGGGAGGAAGAAGAAACACTCCTTGGCACATAGCAACCCAAGAGAGGCACGTCCAACTTCACCCTCAACAGAGCCATCGTGTAGGCACGTACGACAGACCATGGAGGACACAAATGAAGAACCAGGCAGTCTCTCCCTCCCACAACCTTCGTAGCTTTCACAGACGTACATACCTGACATCATCTAAGAACACAAGAAAAGATGCTAAAATTAAATCAATGTCCAAATAGACAGTGTATGTCCTTCAAGGCATCAAAAAGGGGAGCTGGTGATGCCTGGGCTACTGGGAAGGTTCTGCAGCATTCTACCTCCAGTGGGCCTCGGAAAGCTAGGAGGATTCAAACAAGGAATGCAGAGGGGAGGGTGTTCCAGGCAGGAAGTATGAAGGGATATAAGCAGAAGGAACTCGGCTGGGTGTAGTGGCTCACACCTGTAATCCCAGCACTCTGGAGTCTAAGGCAGGAGAACTGCTTGATGCCAGGAGCTCTGGACCAGCCTGGGCAACATAGCAAGACCCTGTCTCTACAAAAAAAATTAAAAAAAAAAAAAATTAGCCAGGCTTGGAGGCATGTGCCTATAGTCCCAGCTACTTGGGAGGCTGAGGTGGGACGATCGCTTGACCCTAGAGGTCAAGTGCAGAAAGAAATAAACAGGAACAAGACCACTTTCAACAGAAAAACCCAAGAGGGCCTCAATAGTTCAGAGAACACACACACACACAAAGCCTACACAGGTGTCAGGGTTCACCTATCACCTCCGTCCTACCTGCAGACCCACTTTGGCAGGTACAGAGCTGATGAGCCCAGAGGCCCTGGGGCTATCCTAGGCAGGTCTCCTCCTAACCAGGCAGCTGTCACTGGGAATGTTCCAGGGCCTCAGGCCAAGAGTTCTTGAAGGCTTTTATATGTTGGCTTCCTGTTTAATCTGTGTACTGACAGGTTTATTTTTGTTAGAAAAGAGAAGGAGCTGAAAGCCAACTACATTTCATGAATACATTATGGAGGAGACTCAACCTTCAAGTGGCAATTTTATACACCCAAAAAAGGAAGGTGCTTAAGAAAGGAGCTGAGTGTTTTACACAGGTCACCACAATGACAACATAAGCCAAGGAGATCACATCTGGGCTGGTTTCACTCAAAAAAACTGAATGGCCAGGCACAGTAGCATTTGCCTATAATCCCAGTGCTTCAGGAGGCTGAGGCAGGAGGATCACTTGAGGCCAGGAGATGGAGACCAACCTGGGCAACATAGAGAAACCCCCTCTCTAGAAAAATTAAAAGTTAGGCCGGGCGCGGTGGCTCAAGCCTGTAATCCCAGCACTTTGGGAGGCTGAGACGGGCGGATCACGAGGTCAGGAGATCGAGACCATCCTGGCTAACACGGTGAAACCCTGTCTCTACTAAAAAATACAAAAAAAAACTAGCCGGGCGAGGTGGCAGGCGCCTGTAGTCCCAGCTACTCAGGAGGCTGAGGCAGGAGAATGGCGTAAACCTCGGAGGCGGAGCTTGCAGTGAGCTGAGATCCGGCCACTGCACTCCAGCCCGGTCGACAGAGCAAGACTCCGTCTCAAAAAAAAAAAAAAAAGAAAGAAAGAAAGAAAAATTAAAAGTTAGCCAGGCATGGTGGCGTGCACCTGTAGTCCCAGCTACTAGGGAGGCTGAGGCAGGAAGACTGCTTAAACCCAGGCATTCGAAGCTGCAGTGAGCCAGGATTGTGCCACTGCACTCCAGCCAAGGCAACAGAGTGAGACTCCACTTCAAAAAAAAAAAAAAAAAAAAAAAAAAAAGGCTGGGCACGGAGGCTCACACCTATAATCCCAACACTTTGGGAGGCCGAGGCAGGCGGATCACCTGAGGTCGGGAGTTCAAGACCAGCCTGACCAACATGGAGAAACCCCATCTCTACTAAAAATACAAAATTAGCCGGGCCTAGCAGCACATGCCTGCAATCCCAGCTACTCAGGAGGCTGAGGCAGGAGACTCACTTGAACCTGGGAGGCAGAGGTTGCAGTGAGCCAAGATCACGCCACTATGCACTAGCCTGGGCAACAAGAGGAAAAACTCCATCTCAAAAAAAAAAAAGACTGGGCATGGTGGCTCACACCTGTAATCCCAACACTTTGGGAGGCCTGTGCAGTCAGATCACCTGAGGTCAGGAGATCGAGACCAGCCTGGCAAACATGGCAAAACCCCATCTCTACTAAAAATACAAAAAGTAGCTGGGCGTGGTGGCTCATGCATATAGTCCCAGCTACTGGGGAGGCTGAGTCAGAAGAATCGGTTGAACCTGGAAGGTGGAGGTTGCATAGATCACATCACTGCACTCCAGCCTGAGTGATGGAGAGAGACTGTCTCAAAAAAAAAATAATCATCATCATCATCCAACTGCAGCACAGCAGCCAGGGTAGAAGGAGCCAGTTCCTGCTCTGAAACTACACTGCTCGCTGCTCAGGGACCTATTTTTTTTTCTTTCACATCAGCCAGAACCCCATGGGGGTTAGTTCCCGGCTTTTCACAATGTAACTCCTGGGAATTTTCTCAGAAAAGGTTTATCCCCGTGCTAGAGCAGCCCCCACTGCATAGTAATCCCAGCCTCCAGGGGCTGACCACTTGCACAAGCAATTCCCCCACCCCAGGTAGGCTTACTTACCAAGAAAGCACATGGCCCAGTCCCAAAGCCCCAAGAGACGTGAGGAGGCAGAGAGGCTGTGGTTATTTTACCAAAAAAGCCTAGTTACATGTGACATTCGCCATTTAGGGAACTAAACCAGTACACACACAATTTCCACATCGAGACCTGGGCTCCCCTGAATCATCTCTTTCTAGACACCTTCTAGCACCCAGTTCTAGTTATAGGAAGGAGGAAGTGGTGGGGGCTGGGGAGTCAGATAATAAGCTTCTGCCACCCTGGCCTCTCTGAAGGCCACTCCTTTACTCTGGAATACTGGAGAAGTTGAGAGAACAGGACCAGGAGAAGAGCTGGTGATACTCCCTACCACCAGTGCCCCAGCATTCAAAATCAGACCAGCTGTACTACATCACCAAACAAACCTCAGCAACAACCAAAACAAATGACAGAAAATGCAAAACAATCCTCAGGCTGCCATTCTAAAGGTGAAATGAGACCAGCATCTTCTCAGAGGACCAGCCAGTGGCCCAGCTCCAGCCACCACGCCAGGAAGCCTGACTCCGGAGAAAGGTTCAGTCACCTAACTTAAGGCTTCCCGTGGAATATGCAGGCAAATTCCCTGAACTGAGGAGTGGGCTGGGCCTAAGTGCTGAGGACCCCTGACCTGGGGGCCCATCCCTCTACCGAGAGAGGGCCAAAGAAGGCAGCGGGGTGCCTTGGGGAGGGGAGGAAAGTTTCTTCCCATCATCTTGAGGAAGATCCACATCTGAACCGCTCTGACCAAGTAGCGAGCCAGGACTGGGGCCGCCACCAAGCAAGGAGAGGGAAGCCTGCTTAGCCACCCAGGCAGCCCCAGGCAGGACACTGTGCCATACACACACTTGCCCCCATGAGAGGCCTCAGTGGGACTTCAGCTCACAAGAATCAGCCAAACTGAAATAGTGAGAGCAGGAAGCAGCTGAGAAGCTATGGAACACACCTGTTTACAAAAGAAACCTGGGGGCTGGATGCAGTGGCTCACAGCTGTAACCCCAGCACTTCTGGAGGCCCAGGCAGGCAGATCATGAAGTCAGGAGTTCAAGACCAGCCTGGCCAACACAGTGAAACGGTCTCTACTAAAAATACAAAAATTAGGCCAGGCGCGGTGGCTCATGCCTGTAATCCCAACACTTTGGGAGGCCGAGGCGGGCGGATCACAAGGTCAGGAAATCGAGACCATCCTGACTAACACGGTAAAACCCCGTCTCTACTAAAAAATACAAAAAATTAGCCAGGTGTGGTGGCGGGTGCCTGTAGTCCCAGCTACTCAGGAAGCTGAGGCAGTAGAATGGCATGAACTCGGGAGGCAGAGCTTGCAGTAAGCCGAGATTACGCCACTGCACTCCGGCCTGGGCGAAAGTACGAAACTCCGTCTCAAAAAAAAAAAGAAGGCGGCCGGTCACGGTGGCTCACACCTGTAATCCCAGCACTCTGGGAGGCCGAGACGGGCGGATCACAAGGTCAGGAGATCGAGACCATCGTGGCTAACACAGTGAAACCCCATCTCTACTAAAAATACAAAAAATTAGCCGGGTGTGGTGGCACATGCCTGTAATTCCAGCTACTCAGGAGGCTGAGGCAGGAGAATCGTTTGAACCCGGGAGGTGGAGGTGGCAGTGAGCCGAGATTGAGCCACTGTACTCCAGCCTGGGCGACAGAGCGAGACTCCGTCTCAAAAAAAAAAAAAAGAAATACAAAAATTAGCTGGACGTGGTGGTAGGCACCTGCAATCCCAGCTACTCGGGGAGGTTGAGGCAGGAAAATCGCTTGAACCCTGGAGGCGGAGGTTGCAGTGGGCCGAGACTGCGCCATGGCACCCCAGCCTGAGCGACAGAACGAGACTCCATCTGGGAAAGGAAAGGAAAGGAAAAAGGAGGAAGGAGGAAGGAGGAAGGGAAGGGAAGGAAAGGAAAAGAAAAGAAAGCAAAGGAAGCAAGCAAAGAAAGAAAAGAAACCAACCAACCAACCTGGGGAAAACAGAAGGCATTTCTCCCTTTTGTGGGGAGATGTTTTCCACTCCACCATGCTGCAGCTGCGCGTGCTCTGCTTCCTGGAAAACACTGGCACCCCTCGACTTTCTCACCACGTGTCAACAGCGCCTAGAGGCCCTACCGAGATCCCGCGTTCTCAGGGAAGGGACGCCACTGAAGACGGGCAAACACCAGGGAATTACACCGCGGTCTACACAGCACCTTTAGATGTCCCTTCCACATCTCCTAATGTTGGAGAACACATGGTTCCCCCTAGAGCTGCAGTACTTACTGTCACCCACTTACTGTGTCCCACCAATGGCACACATGTAACAGGCCAACTTCTTGGAGTTTTTTTCAAAACAGGGTATGTTTTGACGAACTTTCATGAAAGAGTATGGTAAAGCTGGAGGACTGTCTTCACCGAACAGGGCAGAAGTTGCGCTCTATACTGAACACAGGTCGGTAATCCAGTGTCCCTCAGAGGCGTGGTCTGAAGGTCCAGGGGCCCCTTCTTTAACCGTAAGATAACATTCAAGGTACAGATTCTGTGGCCTGGAGCCCATCCAAATCTGTATAAAACCATGAAAAAAGAAGTTTTTAAAAGAAACTGAGCTCTCTGGATTGCAATATTTTCAGAAACTACTTTTTGAGAAAAACTCACCCTACCCCCTCCGTCACAAATATTTAAATGTAAAAAAGTGAACTGATGAGAAAAAGCAACAGTCATAACACTTCCTGAGAAAGTCTCCAGAAACTACAAGAAGGTACCGTACTTCCTGCAACCCTGGCAGCAGGCGGCCCTTCCTGACTAATGCAAGACCTAACCCCCAGTAAGGGAAGTGAGTGTGGATTCCCGTAGGTTACAAAAGACCAACGGTCGGCTGAACTCCCATAACAAGTCCGGCACGAGAGGCCCAGGCCGCCAGCATTCAGCTACATGCTGACTAGATGACTCTCCCCTTGGCTTAGCCAAAAGGAAGTCGATTACACTGGGGGCCAGAAATCCAAAATATATTTATAACCCACAATACAGCTTGGGTAGCCAAATGCACCAGGCACATCAAAGTGCCTGATGAGAATCAATCACATGTTCTACGACTCCAAAGGGCTTCAGCCAGCCTGACTCCTAGCACCCTCAAAATCGACACATTTACATAAACCAGATCCCGCTAACAAAGGGATTATCATTCCAACCATTTTAACCCCAGGCGGGTCTCTGTCTGCTGGAGTCTAACACACCACCAACTAGAATGTGCTCAGGGATACTCATATTAACATTAACTTAAAGCTACAACTGGGAAAGTCAGTCCGTCGTAAATCTTTTAATTCACTGCAAGATCAAATCTGAATTATTGGGGAAAACTATGCTTTGATTCTAAACATCCCCTTCCCATCCATTAGACTGCTATAAATAAACCAAGAGGGCCGGGCGCGGTGGCTCAAGCCTGTAATCCCAGCACTTTGGGAGGCCGAGACGGGCGGATCACGAGGTCAGGAGATCGAGACCATCCTGGCTAACACGGTGAAACCCCGTCTCTACTAAAAAGTACAAAAAAAAAACTAGCCGGGCGAGGTGGCGGGCGCCTGTAGTCCCAGCTACTAGGGAGGCTGAGGCAGGAGAATGGCATAAACCTGGGAGGCAGAGCTTGCAGTGAGCTAAGATCCGGCCACTGCACTCCAGCCTGGGCGACAGAGGGAGACCCCATCTCAAATAAATAAATAAATAAATAAACAAACAAACCAACCAAGAGATGGTTATACTACACTCTAAAGAGTAAGGAAGACTGAATCCCAACATCACAAAGTTCAAAAAAAAGTAACTTTTGGAAATCTGATGGTCCCTCAGAGTAAAAACTACTTACACATTGAACAAGTGACCTGCCACTACAATGAAAGAAAATCTAGGCCGGGCATGGTGGCTCACGCCTGTAATCCCAGCAATTTGGGAGGCTGAGGCAGGAGGATCACCGAGGTCGGGAGTCCGAGACCAGCCTGACCAACATGGAGAAACCCCATTTCTACTAAAAACACAAAATTAGATGGGCCTGGTGGCGCATGCCTGTAATCCCAGCTACTCGAGAGGCTGAGGCAGGATAATCGCTTGAACCTGGGTGACACAGCTTGCGGCACTTCAGCCTGGGTAACAAGAGTGAAATTCCGTCTCAAAAAAAAAAAAAAAAGAAAGAAAGAAAATCTAATTCAAAACAATCTGCTGGACACCTGTTTCCCTCTTATAACTCAGAGAAGTTAGGAACCCCTAACCCATCCAACATACACACTCAACAAGCTCCTAGAATTGTGAAAAAGTTTCAAACATAAAGATGATTCTGCACATATAGCTAAAACTGAAAATAGTTTAAAGAGGAAAAAAAGTAAGCCACAGATAAAATATTTCCTTGTATAGTAGGCAAGTTCAAGATTAGGAACTAATGCCCTCACGATACATTTCCCACTTGGTCTCATCTACTCCAAGTAACAAGACCATTCTGTGAAGCCAGATGACTCAAAAAAAAACCCTATCTGAAGCATCTGTCTCCCTCTCCTGAGGAACCTGGACACTGATTAACATGACCCAAATGTACCTTACCATTATCCCCAAAACCTGAGCCTCTTCTTTACTCCATTTTCATGAAATGTACCAACATCCATGTGCCCCATCAAGACTGACTCTAACCCAGCTCTCTTTTCTGCTCCCACTGCCCCTGACTTCACATAAAAGCCCCCACCATCTCAGGCTGAGCCAGAATCAAAAGAAATCATACGTGGAATCTCAGAACTTGTCTTCCTGGGTCTCTGGCCCAGACTGGCTTGCTCCTAGCCCCTCTTCTTCCCTCTCTCCATCCCGTACTTGGTACCCCTAGTCAGCTCCTGGAAATGGTTTCAGTATTGGTGGGACCTCAGAACTGTCTTTCGCTGCAGTCCATGTCACTATCATTTCTTGAACATCCACTCCCCCTCTTCTTCACCGAGCCTAACTACTCTGACCCCTCCTTCAACACAGCTCTGAGCCATTGCACCGGGAAGCCTTCCATGACCTTCAGGTGCCTCTCCAAGGTACTGCCATGACCTTCTACCTACTTCTTGTAATTGTTTACCGGTAGGAGCATCTTGGAGGTGGGGCTGCGTCTTTATCTTTGCTTCCTGAGTACCTAGCACAGCACAGCAGTGCTCAATACACACATGATGAATAAATTAATGGATCCAGCAGTCCCTAATGATAATGAGTCAGATGCTAGCTTAAGAGGAAATGACAGTGCTTCTAAATCATTAATTAGAAGTAATTTTAAGTAGAGTTCTCTGTCTCTGTGGCTGTCTCTGTGCCTGAAAGGAAACCGCGGCAGTAAAAGGAACGTCCCCTCACGAGGGTTCACTGGCCCTCCAACAGCTGACTCAGATCGACAAGCTAAAACCTAAAATAATTCAAGCTCATGACTGCACAGAACTATTATCAATGAATCAATGATCAGCGAGTTACAAGAAACCACATCATTCGGGGAATGAGAAATTGGGAGGTGTAACTTAATAATGGAGAAGAAATGAAAGTCAGCAGCCAATACAGGGTGAGCAGCCACAACAAACATGAATAACTCGAACACCAAGGCCACAACGCATCAGGAAAAAACTGCAAACCGAATAAGGCAAAAAAAAAAAAAGGCTCAGAAACCTACACTGCCACTCAATACCGGTCAAAGCAGTTATCCTCAGTCCTACCACAGGCATTATTTCCAAGGATTACAAAACAAGAACTTCTGTCTTACTGCTCAAGAAACTGAGTTTTGCTGGTTGAACTGTTGTCCCAGAGAAACAATCATCTCTCTCAGCTTAATGAAGAAAGATGAAGGCACACAAAAACTGCATCCACTCATACAATTTAAAAAAAAAAGAGTTGGCCGGGTGCGGTGGCTCAAGCCTGTAATCCCAGCACTTTGGGAGGCCGAGACGGGTGGATCACGAGGTCAGGAGATCGAGACCATCCTGGCTAACATGGTGAAACCCCGTCTCTACTAAAAAAAATACAAAAAACTAGCCGGGCGAGGTGGCGGGCGCCTGTAGTCCCAGCTACCGAGGCTGAGGCAGGAGAATGGCGTAACCCGGGAGGCGGAGCTTGCAGTGAGCTGGGAGATCCGGCCACTGCACTCCAGCCTGGCGACAGAGCGAGACTCCGTCTCAAAAAAAAAAAAAAAAAAAAAAAAAAGAGTTCAGAAAGTCAATTTGACTATCTCCACCGCCACACTGCCACACTGCCCCTACCACCACCAAAACAAAACAAAGCCGGTTACGCTGGTGGCTCACTTCGTAATCCCAGCACTTTGGGGTGCCGAGGCCGGTCACAAGGTCAGTAGGATCGAGACCAGCCTACAATATGATGAAACCCCTGGCTCTACTAAAGATACAAAATTGGCGGTGGCATCTGTCTGTAGTCCCAGCTACTCTGAGGCTAAGGCAGGAATCACTTGAACCTGAGGTGAGGTTGCAGTGAGCCGAGATCACGCCACTGCACTCCAGCCTGAGCGACAGAACAAGACTCTGTCTCAGAAAAAAAACAAACAAAAAAGCACACTCATGAGAGATTTTTAAAAGAATTTGTGTCAACTGCCCCAACATCCTTTAGTAATCAATTCCAATGTTGAACAATGATTAATAATGAACTGTTTTTCATATAGTTTAAACATATAGAGAGAAAGGACAAAGTCACCTAAATCTTGTCTTAGAGGGTAGAACATTTTTTTGAAACGGTAAACCAAATCTCAGTGATTTGATGCCAGGACGTGGAAGTCATCTGACTTCACCACCCACTGAGATGAGTAGGTCTTTTGCTAAACACTGAAAAAATGAAAATGCAAAAAATGGAGAGGCCATTTCTTTTACAGTCCCAGTCCTGCGGGGTTCACCAATGTGAAAATTAGCAGGTTTCCAAGAGCACCATCCTGCCCTGATTCTATCACCTAAAAATTCCCCTAAATCAAACTTGAGTTTACGATGAAAATCTTCCACAATAGATCACCATGAACAGCAAGCTCTTTTCTGTACCTAGAATCAGCACACATGACTCGACCCCAGATCTCTGTACTAGATGTCTGACCCCAGGAGGTCAAATCTCACCCAAGGAGTACAGGTACAGATAGAAAATCTAACACAACGCAATCTCAACTAAAGGAAGCAGTTCTAAGATTTTTTTTTTGTAAAGATCAAGCGTTAGGCTCAATTAAGAAAACTATTTGCAGCCAGGCACGGTGGCTCACGCCTGTAATCCCAGCACTTTGGGAGGCCGAGGTGGGCGGATCACCTGAGGTTGGGAATTCGAGACCAGCCTGACCAACATGGAGAAATCCTGTCTCTACTAAAAATACAAAATTGGCCGGGCGTGGTAGCTCGTGTCTGTAATCCCAGCTACTCGGGAAGCTGAGGCAGGAGAATCGCTTGAACCTGGGAGACGGAAGTTGCGGTGAGCCAAGATCATGCCATAGGACTCCAGTCAAGGCAACAAAAGTGAAACTCCGTCTCAAAAAAAAAAAAAAAAGAAAAGAAAAGAAAACTATTTGCACACAAGAGAATTATTTATTCCCCTTTTTTTAATATTAGCAAGCCTCGGGTCAGCATGTTCTTGGCAAATGTTTATTTTAAAAGACCACTGCCTGAACAAATTGCTCCAAAGCCTACTTCATCATTTACATAACGTCAGTACTTTTCCAGAACACAGGCCCTTTGAAATGTGTAAAGTGTTTCGAGTGGCTCCTCTTCCCATGCCTGAGTGTTACTAAGGATTGCTTCACAGCTCTCTCTGGCAGGATGTGAGAAACGCTGTATACACAAAATCCCAGCAAGGCTGATTCACTCACGCCAAGTCACCTCACAGCCAGGATTACTTAAGGAAGAGACCCCTCTGAACTCTCCGACACTCACATCCTGGGGCCGAAACCATGATATAAGCAGCCTCTGGAGCTTGACCGAAGCTCCTGAATGCACACACAGTCCCCCTTTTAACGTGTAAGTGCACGGTGGCCGGGGCTCGCCAACAAGCACGGTGTAGAGGGGGAGCAAGAACTGGCCGGGCTGCGCAGGAGGCCCGCCCGCTGAACAATGGCACACGAGTCGCCCACCCTCCCTCAAGAAGGCCAGTGAAGCAGCACATAGGTCAGGCGCTGAGCCCCCGGGAGGCAGAAATGGGCCCAGGAACCAGGGAGGGACTTGCTGCGGATGCCCAGGACGCTGGGCCCGGGAGTTTGAGCACCGGGAGGCCGGGCCGCAGGCGCGAGGGCTGCACTCTCAGCCTGGCCGCCTCTCTCACCTCCTGCGCTGGCGGTCCCGGTTCCTGCCGAGGCGGTCGGACAGGCGTCCCAGGAGCGCGGCCAGCCCTGGGCGGCCAGGCAGGAGGCCCAGTAGTCGCCTCCAGAACACGGGTCCCGCCGCCGCTGCCGCCGCCACCGCCATGGAGATTCGCCGCTTCCGCTTCCGCTCCCGGCGCGCACGAACTTTATTGACAAAGGCGAGCGCGGACACGGTGCAGGCGCGCAGGCGCCGGAGCCCTGGCCCGGGGAGGGAGGCGCTGCACCGCCCCCAAGCCTCAGTTTCCCCTCTGGGGGACACAGGCGAGGAATAGTGGTCGCGCCACAGGAGTGGGTCGGAAGTCTGCCCGTTAAACCCGCAAGGGCTCCAGGCGGCCTGCATTCCTGCAGTCACTTGTCACAGGTAGCGGAGGAAAGGATGCGGCGCAGGGGCTCTAAGAGCAGCGTCACATTTGGCTCCAACTCACCAGCTGTCAGGGGATCCTCCCTAAGTGCTGGGACCACCAAAGTGCGTGTGCCACCGTGCCCGGTAAATTTTTTAATTTTTTGTAGAGATGGGGGGGTCTCACTGTGTTGCCCAAACTGGTCTCGAACTCCTGGGGTCAAGCGATCCTCCCGCCTCAGCCTCCCAAAGTCTTGCCAAGCCTGGCCACTGGCTGTCAAAATTGACTCCTTGGCGCACAGTGGCTCACGCTTGTAATCCCTGCACTTTGGGAGGCAGAGGCAGGTGGATCACATGAGGTCAGGAGTTCGAGACCAGCCTGGCCAATGTGATGAAACCCCATCTCTACTAAAACTACAAAAAATTAGCTGAGCGTGGTGGCGTGCGCCTGTAATCCCAGCTACTCAGGAGGCTGAGGCAGGAGAATCGCTTGAACCCGGGAGGCGGAGGTTAGAATGAGCCAAGATCCCGCTACTACACTCCAGCCTGGGGAGACTCCATCTCAAAAAAAAAAAATTGAATCCTCATTGAAAAGTGGGGGGAATTACTGTTTGAGGCTCTAATTGATAGGGTGTTCTTTAGACTTGTACAGCACCCCTAAGGTGTTAAACTTGAACAAAGTCTGTTCTTGTATGAAGTCTTGTAACCTGGTTAACGCTGACTCACTAAGGTGCACAGAACCACGGAAAATCCCCACCAGACTGAGGGAGGAATCATCTTTCACCCTGTTAGTCCCAAAGGCTGCAGCTCCATGGCACAGAACAGTCTCAGCAAATCTGTGTGAGATGAACGGAGTCTTCCACCCTCCTGATGTGCCCAAGTATGCAGATATCACTGGCCCCAGCAACACACAGTTCTATGCCCAAAAGGCTGAAGGAGCGCATCCTCATACACCAAGAACACTGTTTTTTTGGTTTTTGGTTTTTGGTTTTTGTTTTGAGACAGGGTTTCACTCTTGTCACCCAGGCTGGAGTGCAATGGTGCGATCTTGGCTCACTGCAACCTCTGCCTCCTGAGATCAAGAAATTCTCCTGCCTCAGCCTCCAGGATTACAGGCGTGCTGGGATTACAGGCGTGCGCCACCACACCTGGCTAATTTTTGTATTCTTAGTAGAGACTGGGTTTCACCATGTTGGCCAGGCTGGTCTCAAACTCCTGACCTCAAGTGATCCACCCACCTTCGGCCTTCCAAAGTGCTGGGGTTACAGGCGTGAGCCACCACGCCTGGCCCAAGAACACTTTTTGAAGCTAATTTTAAAATGGAGAACTTCGTGGCATTCTGAAAGGCAGGAGAGGTGATCTCTGATCTGTAATATGCAAAGCTCCCTGGCTGGCCCACATAGGCTGGGACCTGGAAACTGGAAAAGCTGTAGGACATAATCATAGTCTACTGTGTTGTGAGGTTAAAATGATATGGACACGTGGGCTGGGCGCAGTGGCTCATGCCTGTAATCCCAGCATTTTGGGAGGCCAAGGTGGGCGGATCATCTGAGGTCGGGAGTTCGAGACCAGCCTGACCAACAAGGAGAAACCCCATTTCTAGTAAAAATACAAAATTAGCTGGGTGTGGTGGTGCATGCCTGGTAATCCCAGCTACTCAGGAAGGCTGAGGCAGGAGAATCGCTTGAGCCAGGGAGGCGGAGGTTGCAGTGAGTCGAGATCGCGCCACTGCACTCCAGCCTGGGCAACAAGAGCGAAATTCAGTCTAAAAAAAAAAAAAAAGATATGGACACACTGAAAAAAACCCTCCAAAGTCCACTTCCACAGATTATGCAGGGAAATCAACTACACATTCCCACAAGAATGTTCATCTCAGCCTTGTTCATGATATCAAGTGTGGAAGCAAATCTTGAGGGGTAGAGGGCTTGGTTAAATAATGATACATCAGTATGTTGGAAGACCACACATCCATAAAAATAACATGTTCTGGAAGAATATTTAATGACATTCAGTGTAAAAGCCAAATTACCAAGGAGTAGTGTAGAAACCATGTCATTTTATTAAAGGTGAGAGAGAAAGAGGAAATGTGTGTATGTATACAGAAAGACTGAAAGGAAATACCCCCAAAAGTAAGCGTTGGTTATTTGGTGCCATTAAGGAGTTTCCAAATTGTTGACAATCAACAAGTATTTCAGATTGGCTTTGAGTTGCCTTTTGCGTTTAGATGGCTTTACTAATACTACATGGAATTTGATTCAAGCCTTCCAAGTTAGAAATGGTGAATCATCAAATTTCCTAACTTCCAGTAACTAGAATGAGGCCATCCATTGCATGGTTCCACTTTTGCACTGTTCCTGGCCCACAGTTGTTGCAGAGTAAACACTTGCTGTATGGCTACACCGTCATGCTCAGCGGTGAGCGCCGCATGGGCCCTGGGAGCCTAGTTATCATCCTGGAAAGAGCTGGCAGCTTTTCTACATGGGTGCTTTGCTGTGCGAGGTACTGAAACAAACAGCCATGCTACAGGCTCACTGGGAATTCCCAATCTTAAATAACTGCTAGTGACAGACAGCAATATTGATAGCATGGTAAGTCAAACTAATAAGTATTTACACTAAGGATAAACATCAAGGAATGACCCAGTCCCTTCTGAAACCACACACCGAGAGCCTCTGGCCTTCATGGCTAGTTTAAAACAGACAGAGCTATCACCAGAGTGAGGCAACCACAACTTTGCCCCGGGACACATACATTTCAAGGTTGCAAAAATGTTAAATAATGGTTTTCAGAGATTGTGCAATTTTTAAATGATTCCATTTACAGGATGACAGCACGTATGCATTCTTCCTGTCAGGAGGTCTCCTCTGGGCTAGTTACCGAAAACAAGTAGAGGAGATAAGACCCTCCCAGTCAACAAAGGTGACCCCAAGAGCCTGCCTGGGAGCACTCAGGGTGTCCCAAAGCTGCTTGACCGGCTCACAATCTGGGTCGGACACTACTGGATTCCCATCTCAATGACTGCGGGCGAAAAGACATCTGTCTTAGTCCCCCTCACCCTCCTGCCCTCACCCACTGCCTTCTCGTTAGTCCCATTCGCTCCTTCCCAGACAGGAGGTGCCAGGGTTAGAAAGACAGGGTCGATGGGATTGACATCCTATGTCTTCCCAAACGGAAAAGGAAACCCATTCATTGGAAGGAGAGTTGACGTCAACGAGTGGTGGGCTGCTGCCCCTGAGAGCAGGGCCGCTCTCCCAGGCAGGAAACACCAGGAAATCCTGAGCCAACAGCCCATGCCTCACTGCCTGTGATTCACTCCCTGAACCGAAAATCACTGTAACACAAGAGGAAGGCCCCTCCTCTTCTAGCTTGCTTGCTGAGAGAGGGTCTCTCCCAAACACGGGGCTGTTAGCAAATTCCGAAGGGAGGAAGTGTCTGTCCGGCCCACCTTCTGCCTCCAGAGATGAGAAACGGCCCCGGGGGGGCTGATCAGCTGTTTGTGAGGAGCCTGTTCTTTGTTAAAAGGAATGCAGCCTGCCCGCTGGAGATGGGATGAAACCGTAACTGCCCCGTGGGTTCACCTTGCCTGCCACCCAGACAGAACTGATTTATCAAGACAGGTGCATTGCAATGGAGAAAGAATGATTCACGCAGAGCCGGCTGCGCGGGAGACCAGAGTTTTATTATTACTCAAATCAGTCTCCCCAAGCATTCGGGGATCAGAGTTTTTAAAGATAATTTGGCAGGTAGGGAAGCTTGGGAAGTGGGGAGTGCTGATTGGTCAGGTTGGAGATGGACTCTTAGAAGGTTGAAGTGAGGTTTTTTTGCTATCTTCTATTCCTGAGTGGGATGGCAGAACTGGTTGAGCCACATAACCAGTCTGGGTGGTGTCAGCTGATCCATGAGTGCAGGGTCTGCAAAATATCTCAAGCACTGATCTGCGGTTTTACAATCGTGATGTTATCCCCAGGAGTAATTTGGGGAGGTTCAGATTCTTGGAGCCAGAGGTTGCAAGACCCTAAACTGTAATTTCTAATCTTATAGCTAATTTGTTAGTCCTGCAAAGGCAGACTAGACCCCAGGCAAGAAGGGAGTCTTTTCGGGAAAGGGCTGTTATCAATTTTGTTTCAGAGTCAAACTATGAACTGAATTCTTTCCCAAAGTTAGTTCGGCCTACGGCCTACGCCCACGAATGAACAAGGACAGCTTAAAGGTTAGAAGCAAGATGGAAGGCCGGGCGCGGTGGCTCAAGCCTGTAATCCCAGCACTTTGGGAGGCCGAGACGGGCGGATCACGAGGTCAGGAGATCGAGACCATCCTGGCTAACATGGTGAAACCCCGTCTCTACCAAAAAATACAAAAAAACTAGCCGGGCGAGGTGGTGGGTACCTGTAATCCCAGCACTTTGGAAGGCTGAGGTGGTTGGATCACGAGGTCAGGAGATTGAGACCATCCTAGCTAACACGGTGAAACCCCGTCTCTACTAAAAATACAAAAAAATTAGCCATGCATGGTGGTACGTGCCTGTAGTCCCAGCTACACAGGAGGCTGAGGCAGGAGAATCGCTTGAACCCGGGAGGTGGAGGTTGGAGTGAGCTGAGATCACACCACTGCACTCCAGCCTGGGCAACAGAGCTAGACTCCATCTCAAAAAAATAAAAGAAGATGGAGTCGATTAGGTCTGATTTCCTCTACTGTCATAATTTCCTCAGTTACAATTTTGCGAAGACGGTTTCAAAGCCTACCTGGGAGTGGCTGCCTGCCTCCCTCTCCCTCTATTCTTCCCCTTGGTCATACGTCCAGTCTCATCGGCCTGGCCTTCTCTCGAGCCCGCGTCCTCCTCAGCATCTTTTTTGTTGTTGTTGAGACAAAGTTTTGCCCTTGTCACCCAGGCTGAAGTGCAGTGGCACGACCTCGGCTCACTGCAACCTCTGCCTCTCGGGCTCAAGCGATTCTCCTGCCTCAGCCTCCCGAGTAGTTGGGATTACAGGTGCCTGCCACCACCCCCAGCTTTTTTTTTTTTTTTTTTGTATTTTTAGTAGAGACAAGGTTTCACCATGTTGGCCAGGCTGGTCTCAAACTCCTGACCTGAGATGATCCACTTGCCTTGGCCTCTCAAAGTACTGGGATTATAGGTGTGAGCCACCGCGCCCGGCCTTCCTCACCATCTTTACATTTGCTTTTCCCTCTGCCCAGAAGCACCTTCCCCCAGCTCATCTCATCCTGAGCTCTGTCCAAATGTCCCCCTGCCCTAGAAACAGCTTTTCAACCTGGATAACAGGATTTTAGTTTCTTTTTTTTTTTTGAGATGGAGTCTTGCTCATCACCCAGGCTGGAGTGCAGTGGCGTGATCTCAGCTTACTGCAAGCTCCGCCTCCCGGGTTCACGCCATTCTCCTGTCTCAACCTCCCGAGTAGCTGGGACAACAGGCGCCCGCCACCACACCCGGCTAATTTTTTGTATTTTTAGCAGAGACGGGGTTTCACTGTGTTAGCCAGGATGGTCTCGATCTCCTGACCTCGTGATCCGCCCACCTCAGCCTCCCAAAGTGCTGGGATTACAGGCGTGAGCCACCGCGCCTGGCCCAGGATTTTAGTTTCTTCCTCTTCCTTGCAGTGACTTAATGGTTTGCTGTTGTGTGCTTTGTCTCTTTCCCATCAGAATGCAAGCTCATGAATCTTTGTGTGCTCTGAGCACTGTGAAGAGGATCTGGCCCCAGAACCGGGCTCCACATGCTGGAGTGAGGAATGCACACACGGCCAAAGGCAGTGAGCTCTGGAGCCACCAATGGTGGGGACAAGGGTGACTTGGCCTCCTGGGGAGACCTCTGACCTGCTGTTTGCTATCAGTTTGCAAGCCTGGAAGCTCAGGCCACCTTTTGGGGCTGGCTTTCCTGAGCCCCCAGTCTCCCCACAGGCCCCAGCCCTTTTCCTGTCTTCATGCCCCGCTAACACCTCCCCAAGTTCTACTCTCCCTGCTAAGCTGTTACTCTGATCTTTCCCAGTCCCTGATACCATTCCCACCAAAGCTAAGCCCTAACTCCAGCTCTCCCTGGCACAAGACAGACTTCTTTTCCCTCCAGGCAGGGCTCAGCATACGTCTTTGTTTTGTTTTGTTTTTTTGGAGACGGAGTCTCGCTCTGTCACCCAGGCTGGTGTGCAATGGTGCAATCGCAATCTCAGCTCACTGCAACCTCTGCCTCCCGGGTTCAAGCGATTCTCCTGCCTCAGCCTCCCGAGAAGCCGGGATTACAGGCACCTGCCACCACATCCGGCTAATTTTTTGTATTTTTAGTAGAGACGGTATTTCGCCATATTGACCAGGTTAGTCTTGAACTCCTGACCTCAGGTGATCCGCCTGCCCCAGCCTCCCAAAGTGCTGGGATTACAGGCATGAGCCACCAAGCCCAGCCTAGTTTTGTTTTGTTTTTTTGAGACAGAGTCTCGATGTATCACCCAGGCTGGAATGCAGTGGCATGATCTCTGCTCACTGCAAACTCTGCCCCCGAGTTTAAGAGATTCTCGGCCGGCATGGTGGCTCACACCTGTAATCCCAGCACTTTGGGAGGCCAAACCGGGCGGATCACAAGGTTAGGAGATCGAGACCATCCCGGCTAATACGGTGAAACCCCATCTCTACTGAAAAAAATAAAAAGAAAAAAATTAGCCGGGCTTGGTGGTGGGCACCTGTAGTCCCAGCTGGAGGCTGAGGCAGGAGAATGGCTTGAACCCAGGAGGTGGAGCTTGCAGTGAGCTGAGATCGCGCCACCGCACTCTAGCCTGTGCGACAGAGCGGGAGTCCATCTCAAAAAAAAAAAGAGATTCTCATGCCTCAGCCTCCAGAGTAGCTGGGATTTCAGGCATGCACCACCATACCCGGCTAATTTTTTTGTATTTTTGTAGAGACGGGGTTTCTCCATATTGGCCAGGTTGGTCTCGAACCCCTGACTTCAAACAATCTGCCCACCTCGGCCTTCCAAAGTGCTGGGATTTCAGGCGTGAGCCACTACGCCTGGCCAGCATATGTTTTCTTTCTTTCTTTTTTTTTTTTTTTTTTGAGACGGAGTCTCGCTCTGTCACCCAGGCTGGAGTGCAGTGGCTGGATCTCTGCTCACTGCAAGCTTCGCCTCCCGGGCTTACGCCATTCTCCTGCCTCAGCCTCCCGAGTAGCTGGGACTACAGGCGCTCGCCACCTCGCCCGGCTAGTTTTTTGTATTTTTTTAGTAGAGACGGGGTTTCATCGTGTTAGCCAGGATGGTCTCGATCTCCTGGCCTCGTGATCCGCCCGTCTCGGCCTCCCAAAGTGCTGGGATTACAGGCTTGAGCCCCCGCGCCCGGCCAGCAGCATATGTTTTCTTAAAGGGCAAATAGTAAATATTTTAGGCCAGGAGCGGTGGCTCCCACCTGTAATCCCAACACTTTGAGAGGCCAAGGGGGAAGATGGCTTCAGACCAGGAGTTTGAAACCAGCCTGGACAACATAGTGAAAACCCATTTCTACAAAAAAAATTTTTTTTTAATTAACTAAGCCTGGTGGCTCATGCCTGTGGCCCCAGTTACTTGACAGGCTGAGGTGGGAGGATCACTTGGACCTAGGAGGTTGAGGCTGCAGTGAGCTGTGATCACACCACTACACTCCAGCCTGGGTGACAGAGTGACACCCTGTCTCAAAAAAGCCAAACAAACAAAAAAACCCCACACAAATAAATAAATAAATATGTTCTACTTTGAAGGCCAGATGGTCTCGGTGGCAACTACTCAACTCTGGTGTGAAAGCAGCCACAGACAATTTGAATGAGCCTGGCTGCGATCCAATAAAACCTTATTTACAAAAATCATCCTCCAGCCCATGCCCCATAGTTTGCCAACTCCTGAGTTAGAAAAGTTTTCTGCTGTGCACAATGGCACATGCTCATAGTCTCAGTTACTCGGGAGGCTGAGCAGGAGGATCACCTGAGCCCAGGAATTCCGGCTGTAGTGCACTATGCCAATCAGGTGTTCGCACTAAATTCAGCATCAATATGGTGGCCTCCACCATGTGGCCCAAGGACGGGTGGACCAGCCCAGGTGGGAAAAGGGACAGGTAAAAATTCCCATGCTGATCAGTAACGGATCGCGCCTGTGAATAGCCGCTTGTGCTCCAGCCTGAGTGATAGAGTTAGACCCTGTGTTTTTCTTTTTCCTTTTATTTTTTTGAGACGGAGCCTTGCTCTGTCGCCCAGGCTGGAGTGCAGTGGGCCATCTCGGCTCACTGCAAGCTCCGCCTCCCGGGTTCACGCCATTCTCCTGCCTCAGCCTCCCGAGCAGCTGGAACAGAACTACAGGCGCCCGCCACCACGCCTGGCTAATTTTTTGTATTTTTAGTAGAGACGGGGTTTCACTGTGTTAGCCAGGATGGTCTCGATCTCCTGACCTCGTGATCCGCCCGCCCTGGCCTCCCAAAGTGCTGGGATTACAGGCGTGAGCCACCGCGCCTGGCGCTTTTTTTTTTTTTTTTTTTTTTTTTTTTTGAGAGAGGGTCTCTTTCAGTCACCCAGACTGGAGTGCAGTGGCATGATCTTGGCTCACTGCCCCCATCTCCTGGGCTCAAGCCATCCTCCCACCTCTGCCTTCCAAGTAGCTGGGACTACAGGTGTGCATCACCATGCCAGGCTAATTTTTGTGTTTTTTTCTAGAGACAGAGTTTTGCCATGTTGCCCAGGCTGGTCTTGAACTCCTGAGCTCAAGCAATCCACCCATCTTGGCCTCCCAAAGTGCTGGGATTACAGGCATGAGCCACCGCACCCAGCCTGAGATCCTGTACTTAAAAAAAGAAACAACAACAAACAGCTTTCCCCACAGCTGTAGCCATGTACCCGGCATGGGCCCTGCTAGACCTGTATGGCCCTAAAACTGGAAGAGATGAGGATTTCTGGGACTGGGGGCCTGAGCCTGTTGGAGCTGAGGGAAAGTGCAAAACAGCCGAAAGTTGTAAGGAACAAATTTGACAAACACAGAAGCTCGAATCAGCAACCTCCCTGTGCAGGGGTGGGAGCCGGTCAAAGCTCTTCCATTCATCATTTAAACTTTTCGGTGTCGAAAATCTTGTCATCTGCAAAACAAAACACCCATTGCTCAATGGCTCCCTTGCCACAAAGAAGCCCAGGACGTTCTGGCATTTGATCAACAAGAAGCCAGAGCCCAGATTTCTGGAAATGCCTTTTGGGCAGAGCATCCTGGTTTGTTTCTCTGTCACCGGTGAGAGATAAAAGCAGCTCTCGGTTTCAGGGGAATCTCAGTCTTTTGTGGCATGGCGGGTCGCCAGCGCCACCTGAGCGAGGAGCTGCAGGCCTCGAGATCCAGCAGCCCACAGCATGAGGAATCCAGTGATATCCCAGGGAATCCCAGGGTCCCCCATCCCGCAGCTTCTCCCTGCCCAGCCCCCACAGGGAAGTAGAGGAAGAGGCCAAGCATGCCTACTGAAGATGAGGTCCAAGGGGGAAGGGCCAGTGGGACAGGAAGATCTGGACTCCTCCTCCTGGCCAGGCTTGATTTATTTCCAGTATCCTGGAATTTAGGAAAGAGACTCAAAATAAATCCCCCAAAGTCCATAACCTTCCTTGCCCTTTAGCTTGGGAGAGGCAGAGGTCAGGCTGAGTTGCTGTCTCAACGCCTGCAGACCCTGGCAGGGAAGGGAGGGAGGGGATGGCGCTCACCCTGGAGGGTGGGCCTGTGCTGACCTGGGGAGTCCATGCCCCGCCTGAAGGGCTAATGGGAATGTGCTAGAACGTGGTCCACTGCTACCAGAGTGTCCTGTTTTTCCAAGGAATCTCCAGATTCAAATGTAGATGTGAACTTTCCAGATTTTTTTCATGTTGTCTCAAAAATTGTTTTAATTCTGTGTGGGCCACACAGCCACTGCGTCTACAGACTGCACTCAGCCGTGCACACGCCACCACTCTGCATCTTTTTTTTTTTTTTTTTTTTGGCTGCTTCTTGTGGAGCAGGGCTAATTCGCAGGCATTGTGCCCAGAGTAGCCTGCATCTTCTGGTCGGTAGAAAAAAAAAAAGAGAGAGAGAAGAAGAAGAAAAATACCCCAGGTGGCACAGGAAGCCAGGGAATAGGAGGGGAAGACTCTGGCTCGCCTGATTGCACCTTTTGAATGCTGACCTGTGGGGCTGTCTTACGTATTCACGAGCTATGTTTTCCATTTGCAAAGTTTCACAAATGCCTCAACCACCTCCCACAGGTAGAATGAAATGGGTTCTTTTCTCTCTCTCTTTTTTTTTTTTGAGATGGAGTCTCACTCTGTCCCCCAGGCTGGAATGCAGTGGGGCAATCTCGGCTCACTGCAGCTTCTGCCTCCCCGATTCAAGAGATTCTCCTACCTCAGCCTCCTGAGTTGCTGGGACTACAGGTGCGCGCCACCACTCCCGGCTAATTTTTGTATTTTTAGTAGGCCTCGCCATGTTGGCCAGGCTGGTCTTAAACTCCTAACCTCGGGTGATCCACCTGCCTCGGCCTTTCAAAGTGCTGAGATTACAGGCGTGAGGCACTCCTCCTGGCAAAGTGGGGTCTTACTAGTTCAGCTCACAGACACTTCAGCTTGAGCTGGAAGCAGGGAGCTAAGGCCTTTGGGGGGTGAGAGGGAGAGTGAAGTAGAAGTGAATAGGAAAAGACAGTGGGTAGCAGAGGCCCGGGCACTTGGCACCAGGGGCATGCCTGTCCCCCCAGCAGGCCCTCCCTGTCTCTGCCAGCTCTCCATCCTCCCCTCCCCTGTGTATGACACCGAGTGGCCTGGAGGGAGGCCAGAGGAGCCTGTGTGTGGGGAAAGCCTGGCACCAGCCTGAGCTCTGCCATCATCTGGCTGGGAGACCTCGCACCAGACAGGGACCTTGCTAGACCTCAGCTTCCCATCAGCCTACAGAGAATCCCCCTTGGTTGTCCCCCCAATAGATTAGGTCTCCTCGTAATAGGCTCACATAGCTCCTGGGACTTCTTCATAGTATGCGGCACAGTCAAAATTAATCAATCCCGATATAATTCTGGAAGAATCTTGTCCTTCTGGAAAAACATCTAAGCTCCATGAGATCCCAGACTGATAAATTTCTGGCACCTAACTCAATCCCTGACACACAGTAGGTGCTCAGTAAATATCTACTTGAGGCCAGGGGTGGTGGCTCATGCCTGTAATCCCAGCACTTTGGGAGGCTGAGGCTGGCGGATCACAAGGTCAGGAGTTCGAGACCAGCCTGGCCAATATGGTGAAACCCCGTCTCTACTAAAAAATACAAAAATTAGCCTGGCGTGGTGGCGGGCACCTGTAGTCCCAGCTACTCGGGAGGCTGAGGCAGGAGAATCGCTTGAACCCAGGAGGCGGAGGTTGCAGTGAGCCAAGATTGCCCCCCTGCACTCCAGCCTGGGAGACAGCGCGAGACTGTCTCAAACAAAAAACAAGTGTTGCAGGGACAAGAAGTGACTCCAGGCAGGTCCTGTGGCCCCCAGGGGCCTGACCCTTTGCCAGCATTTTGTTTGCAATTATCGGGGGAGTGGCTGTTGGGGGAGTATGAAACCTGGGAAGGAGCAGTTCATGTACTGCAGGTTAAGAAACTCTGAACAGCACCAACCTAAGGCCCAGTGAGTACAGTGCGGGCAAGGGGGAGGGAGGAAGGAACACGTGGGGATGGCTGCCCCATTTTCACCTTAGACGCCTTAAAGTCTCACCTCCTTGTGGTTGGTGGAGGCTCCAGCCCCACTCCTAGCCCACTTCTCTGCCTTTGAAGCTGGTTCAGGATCTTGGGAGCCAAAGAGAGGGTATTATTTTCTTTTTTCTTTTTCTTTTACTTTTTTCTTTTTTTGAGACGGAGTTTCGCTCTTGTCGCCCAGGCTGGAGTGCAATGGCACAATCTCAGCTCACTGTAAATCTCCACCTCCCAGTTTTAAGTGATTCTCCCACCTCAGCCTCCTGAGGGGCTAGGATTACAGGCATGTGCCACTGTGCCCAGCTAATTTTGTATTTTTAGTAGAGACAGGGTTTCACCATGTTGGCCAGGCTGGTCTTGAATTCCTGACCTCAGGGGATCCACTAGCCTTGGCCTCCCAAAGTGCTGGGATTATAGGCGTGAGCCACTGGGCCCGGCCTATCATTTTCTATTTGAACTTGCCCAAGAATCAGTACACGGCAAAGTGCACACCAGGTGTGCTTCACACTGCAGAGGAGGCAGGGACTTCCCAGAGGGTGAGGGGCTCAGAAGAAGCCTGCGTCTGGGATGCAGGAGGTTGACCAGAGGCTGCAGGCACACCATGGTCGTGAGGAACACCTGCCCCAGAGCCCCATGAGAGTCAGGGCACCCGACTGTGCCCACCTGGCTCCAGCAGCCAGCCCAACCGGAGTATTGCAGGGCGAGCCGGACAGCTGCACTCACCTGCTCCTCCACCAGCTCCTGCCGCTCCAAGGGTGCCCGGGCCCAGGACATCCCAAGAGGCACGTCTCCCAGAGACAGCCTGGCCTCCTCACCCCTCCCGAGCTCTCCCCCTCCTGGGCACTGCCTCCTCTGCATTGCCGCCCAGATGGTTCACCACAGCTTCACTTCCCAGAACTGCCCTGCTGCCCTGATGTCTGTTCCCGCAGCTGCTTCAGGGCAAATAGAAACTCTTCCCACCCCAGCCTCGGACAGAGCAGCATTTGTCGGTTTGGGGTCAGAGGAGATATTGGCTAGAAGCTAACTCCTTACTCCCCACCCTCCAACTCCAAACTTGTAGCAGATGTGGATTCCTCTTTGACAAAGTGGGAAGAAACTTTCCTCCCCTTCTCACTGCGCCCCCGACATTTCATCCTCTCTGCAGCCTCCTAGATCGTCACCCCCCTTCCCCACTTTCACCCTCTCAACACTCCCCAGGGCCCCTCTGTGGGTGGAGGAATGGGCCCCCAGGGCAGGGGTCCTGGCACTCAGGCCCAGCCCAATCCCCAGAGGGAACGAGGAATCCGAGAAGGCGGCCGGTGGGTAGGTGGGTGGGCCCCTCAAGTGTTTTCTTTCCCCTCCCCTCCTCGAAGTTTTTCTGGGAAATGCCAGAGGCCGGCTGGGCTTGGAATGTCAGGCTTGAAAGAACTCCTCCACTGCCTCTTAGACATCGGAGCCACAAACCTTTTTATTAGCTCCGGGGCCCCTCCTGGCGGGAACAAAGGCCTGCAAACAGGAATGCCATTGTCCCTGCCTCCCTTGGCCTGCCCCTGTCGGAAGCAGGAAAGAGAGGGCTCAGGGTCAACCTGGTCTGAGACCTGTGCACTCTTTCCCTGCTCCGGAAAGGTCATCTGGGCCACAGTCCTGCAGGCTGCAAGGTTAGTTCCCACGGGCCATCCCAGTGGGTAAGAAAAAAGCCAGGGCTGCAGCCCAGGAGGGCTGGGGTGTGGCAGAGCTGAGCACTCCAGGTAGCCCAGCCCTAGGTTCCAGGCCTCAGCCCTGGGAGAGCCACACTGGAGCAGCAGGCAGGGCTTCCAGGAGGTCAGATGAGAGACAGTTCCCCCACCATCTCCTCCAAATTGGCCAAGAGAAAGGGCGACAGAAAGGAAATGGCCTCCCTCCCTCCTCCCCTTGCCTCTGGACACCAATGCCGGACCTGAAGCTCTAGAAGGGAGAGAAGCTGATTGATTTCCCCACCGTGTATCCCCAGGTGTGGCAGGCTAGCTCACAGACAGAAGACGCACAGCCAAAGGCAGGCCCTGGGCAGCACAGCCCCGGCTGCCTCCTCGTGCTGTAGAATGCCCAGCAGTGTTAAAGACAGGGAGGCCTTGGGTTTGGCATTTAGCAACGCTGTGGTCTGAGGCCGGCATCCTGACCCATCTAGCTGCAGATGCAGCCACCAACAATGGCAACCTCAGCATCCGCCCCCGGGCTGGCAAGCCTGTGTTCACCAAGCCATGCCACGGCTTCCCGCGACCACCCCGTGGCGCCAGGTTTCCTTCCCATCCATGAGATTTGGGGAAGGGTTCAGCATCTGTCACACACCATGAGTAAGTGGAGCCCTACAGGCGGCTGAAACCACTGTGTACTTCCCCTCCATCATGAATGAATATCTTTATTATCTTTATGACCAAGCACCTTTGCCTGGAAATGGGATTGTGACTTCGCAGAAATTCTGCAAAGGGAGAGATTAGGAAAAGGCGAGAGTCTCCTAAATCCCTTAGACGGGAAATCAGGAGGGCAGAGCAGAGGGGCCCGATCTCCCCTCGACCCCCCAGCGGAGGGAAGATAAGAGCAAGCAAGCCTGCGTCCCAGCTCTGGCTTCTCTCTGCTGGGGTCCCTGCCTGGAAACAGCTCTGGAGTGTGCCCTGTAAAGGCCCAGGTGTCTCTGCCCACATTTCCAGAAACTTTTTTGTCTTCATTCCCTTTGTCTTCAGATTAACAGGCCTCGTAATCTCATGGATGGCGCTTCCCAGCACTCACACCCTCTACCCCATCTGTATAGCTCCTGAGCCCTGCAGGGAAAACCAAAAACTACTCTAGAAGAAAGCAGGTTGTGGTCTCCGAAAACAAGGGAAAGAAGACATCAACATCATCCTTGACTTAAAGATTATTTCTACCTACCAGATTCCAGTCTTTTTTTTTTTGAGACGGAGTCTCACTGTGTCTCCCAGGCTGGAGTGCAGTGGCGTGATCTCGGCTCACTGCAAGCTCCGCCTCCCGGGTTCACGCCATTCTCCCGCCTCAGCCTCCCAAGTAGCTGGGACTACAGGCGCCCGCCACCGTGCCCGGCTAATTTTTTGTATTTTTAGTAGAGACGGGGTTTCACCATGTTAGCCAGGATAGTCTCGATCTCCTGACCTCGTGATCCACCCGCCTCGGCCTCCCAAAGTGCTGGGATTACAGGCTTGAGCCACCGCGCCCAGCCCAGATTCCAGTCTTAAAAAGAAAAAGAAATCAAATATAGTCTGTTTCCCCAAGATCCTCGCTGGAGATCTAGTCAGAACATTTTGGTTACTGCAAAAAGAGCTACCTGGAAGTTTAGAGTATCTGTCTTTTTTTTTTTTCTTTTTTTTTTTGAGACAGGGTCTCTGTCTTCCAGGCTGGAATGCCACGGCACAATCATAGCTCACCGCAGGCTCTACCTGCTGGGTTCAAGGGATCCTCCCACCTCAGCCTCCCAAGTAGCTGGGACCACAGGCATGCACCACCACATCCAGCTAATTTTAAAATTTTTTTGTAGAGATGGAGTCTCCACTGTGTCGCCCAAGTTGGTCTCAAACTCCTGAGCTCAAGCAGTCCTCCCACCTCGGCCTCCCAAAGTGCTGGGATTATTGGCACATGCCATGGTGCCCAGCTTATCTGCCAACCTATCTGCCAAATTTTAAAGGAAAAGTAGAAATCAGCCAAGGTATGGAAGGTAGTTCCCTCCCTGTCCCCAGACAGGGAAGCAAATGTACAGAAACCCAGGACTGAGGACGGTAGAACCTTCTGGACAGCTTGGAGCTCCATGGAGCTGGAGCATGAGGCCCCAGGCGCTGAGGCAGTGGCGGCCGATGAAACTGACACAGAGCAGCGTGGGACGCACACTGCACCAAGGAGTCTGGATTCATCCAGAAAGCGATGGGAAACCATGGGAGAGATTAGAATGCCAAAGGGAAGGCCAGGCACGGTGGCTCACGCCTGTAATCCCAGCACTTTGGGAGGCCAAGGTGGGCGGATCACCTGAGGTCAGGAGTTTGAGACCAGCCTGGCCAACATAGCGAAACCTTGTCTCTACTAAAAATACAAAAAAATTAGCCAGGTATGGTGGCACATGCCTGTAATTCCAGGTACTCCGGAGGCTGAGGCAAGAGAATCACTTGAACCTGGAAGGCAGAGGTTGCAGTGAGCCCAGAAGGCACCACTGCACTCCAGCCTGGGTGACAGAGTGGGAATCTGTCTCAAAAAAAAAAAAAAAAAAGAAGAAGCTTGGTGTCCAGCCGACCTGTTTCAAGACAAGCAGCTTTTTGGAATGTATCTTGCATAGGAGCTGTACGGTTCCCCAAAACGAGGCAGCTTACATCCATAGCCAACCATATGAACCCAAGCTGCAGCAGCTCAGCTCACTCCTCCCTTTCCTGGAAGCCTCCCCAGTGCTTTCAAAGTCATGACAGTTAACATGCATTGAGCACTTCCTATATGCAAGGCACCACTCTAAGCATTTTGCATGTGGGAGCTTCAGACAACTCAATGAGGTAGGTACTACTCTCCAACCATTTTACAAATGAGGAAACCAAGGCACAGCTGGCAAGGCAGATTGCCTAAAGTCACACAGCTACTGGGTGATAGAGCCCGAACAACAGTTCGATCTTCTGAGTCAGTAGGCAGGGAGCCCCGTACCTCCCACCATACTCATCACCTGGGGGCCCCATGTCGATTGCCTCAGCCATCTCCCCCTGCAGGATTCACCCAGCACTTCTGTCTTCCAGCCCTTTGCCCTGTGCCTGGCAAAAGCAGGCTCTCAGCAAGGGTTTATGGAATGGATGAATGAACTTGACTTGTGTCAGAGCATTGTAATTTACAAAGCACTTTCTCATCCATTACCTCAAGGGCTATTCCTTGAGTCTTCCTTGTCTTCCACTGGGCTCTGCCCAGAAGTGTATGGTCATGCAGCCACGTAACACTGAATGGATGAGAAAAAGAATGAACTGATTACAGAGAGGAGGAGAATCCATTTCATTACCCTGCAAGCATTGTGAGGGCAAAGACCAGGTCCTACTTATCATTATAGATCAATGCCCAGCCCAGTGCCTGGTGCATGGAGCAATATTTGTGAAATGCGTTGAATAAACCAGTTTCCTCCTCTGCTCTCCTAATAGTCTGGAAGGAGAGTTGAACTGGGTTACTTCTATTTCTATCATGCTTTGATGTGCAGAATCTTTTTCATGTTTTTAAATTTCAAATCTCTTATGGGAAAACGTTCTTTTTCTTTCTTCCCTTTTTTTTTTTTTTTTTGACACAGAGCTCTGTCGCCAGGCTGGAGTGCAATGGTGCAATCTCGGCTCACAGCAACCTCTGACTCCCTTGTTCAAGCGATTCTCCTGCCTCAGTCTCTCAGATAGCTGGGATTACAAGCATGCGCCACCATACCCAGCTAATTTTTGTATTTTTAGTAGAGACGAAGTTTCACTGTGTTGGCCACGATGGTCTTGATCTCCTGACCTCGTGATCCACCTGCCTCAGCCTCCCAAAGTGCTGGGATTACAGGCATGAGCCACGGCCCCTGGCCCTTTTTTTTTTTTTTTTTTTAATAGGGTCTCACTCTGTTGCCCAGACTAAAGTGCAGTGGCACGATCATGGCTCACTGCAGCCTCGACCTCCCTGACTAAAACAATCCTTCCATCTCAGCCTCCCAAGTAGCTGGGACTACAGGCACAGGCCACCACTCCTGGCTTATTTTTTTTTCTATTTTTTGCAGAGATGGGGGTGCTCACTTTGCTGCCCAGGCTGGTCTTGGATGTCTATGTTCAAGTGATCCTCTGGCCTCAGCCTGCCAAAGGGAAGGAAAAGGTTCTGGCTCCAATTTTACAGATGGCAAAACAGAATCCCAGATAAACTGTGTGTCTTGTCCAAATATCATTGAGTCCCCAGCACATGCTGGAGAGAGGTGATGGCATAGACTGAGGATACCGTGGCAAAGGCAGTGCGCACCTATCAATTCCAGGACCTGCGAAAGGACCAGCTCTAGGTTCTGGAATCCCAAGCTCCCAGTCCCTGGCGGCAGTCTCTTCCTTCCCTTTCAGCACCTCACTATCCTGGTATCTGGGAAAAGCACAGGGCCCCAGGCCCACAGCCTCTGCGTCCCGAGAGGTGAGGAACTAAATGCCACTGAGGTGGCTCTCGGGTGTCTCCAGCACCACACAGCCCATTTGGGGACAAGATGACAAAACTTGCCATCCTTCATAAGGCTGGCCCCAGGTCTCCAAGCCCAAACTACCTACATCAGTGCCAACGTGACCAATAGCAAACCAATCTTTCACCTCAATCACCTCCTCTCCTCCCCTCTACCCCCTCCCCGCCAGTCCTCCCCCCACCCCAAGAGAGGCAGGGAGGCACATCCCAGGGGGTGGGGGCACATCCCAGGGGGTGGGGGCACATCCGGGGGTGTGGGCCATCTGGCAGTAGGCTGAACCCCTGAAAACTGCTTTCCGGAAATTCTGTCCTGCTAGAATTTTATTCCCAGGTCTGACCCCAGCCTGGGATGTGAATTCCCCCTTCTCGGCCACCTTTCCAGCTCCGGAGACAGCCATTCCCGCAGACCCCTGGCGCGCCTATTCCGGGGCCTGGGGCGCGCAGCACCAAACTGCACTCCCGCAGGAGACCCCAGGGCGCCCTCTGGCGGACGCGGGCCGTAGGTTGGGGCCATCGTTCCCCCTCGAGCTCTCCAGCCCCGCCGAGAGCACCTGGCCCAACCCACACCGGACCAAGTCGGTTTGCCGACCCCAGTGCATAAAAGCGTTTTTATATGGGAGGGGAGAGGGGCTCCACACTCTCGTCAGGGTTGGCAAAGAACCTGGCAGTGGGCCAAGGCTGGGTAGCTGCCACGCAGGGGCGTCCCCTGCAACCCTGGGTCTCCCCTCTGGGACCTGCTCGCAGGTGACTGTCGCATGTCTCCAACCTCCGGCTCCCGGGTCTGACCCCAGCCCCGTGGCCTGGCTGTGGGGTAACCCCACTTCCCTTTTGACTGGCCTGGGCCGCCTGGACCCGCAATCTGGCACTCGGGGAGGCCCGGGTGGCGGCGAGGGGGTGTCCCCGCGGGGTCCGAGAAAAGGGGAAGGGGAACCGGGAGGCTCTCCTGGTCGGCCTCCTAGAACTGCCCGCGCTCCCGAAGCGGCGCCCCCGCCTCTGCCAGAAATTGGCCTTCTTAGAAGGGAAGGGGGTGGGGGGAAAGTGTGAATGAGAAGTTGGGGGCGGAGCGCGGCGGGGAGGGGCCGCTGCCAGGAACGCGCCGCCGGGGCTGGCGCCGCGCCCACCGGCCGCCTCGGCCGCCTCTCGTCGCGCTTTGTCTCCGCGCGCGTCCCTCCCGGTCCCTGCCCCTGCTCGCGGCCCGCCCTCGGCGCCCGCGGCCCCTCCCTCACCCTCCGCGCTCAGCCTTTCTCTGCTGCGAGTAGTGACTAAACATTACAAGAAGGCCGGCCGCGCAGTTCCAGGAATCGGGGGGCGGGGCGCGGCGGCCGCCTATATACCCGCGAGCGCGGCCTCCGCGGCGGCTCCGACTTGGACTCCCTGCGCCGCTGCCGCCGCTCCGGCTCCGTACGCAGCCAGCCGCCCGCCGCCTGCCCGGCCCAGCTCCCGCTGCGGCCCCTTGCCGCGGCCCCTTGCCTGGTCCCCTCCCGGTTGGTCCGGGGGTGCGCAGGGGGCAGGGCGGGCGCCCAGGGGAAGCTCGAGGGACGCGCGCGCGAAGGCTCCTTTGTGGACTTCACGGTCGCCAACATCTGGGCGCAGCGCGGGCCACCGCTGGCCGCCTCGCCGCCGCCTCGCCTTGGAGACCCGAGGGGGCTCAGCCCCAAGGACGGAGACTTCGATTCGGGACCAGGTAGGAAGGAGGAGCGCGGCGTGGGGAGGGGTCTCGCTCAGTCCCGGGAGCTTTTCCCGGTTTCCCCTCCCCTTCCCGGGTCATTCCCGGCAGGGAGGGGACGGGGTAGGGGCAGAGCGGATGAAAGCCGGAGATTCCAGGTTCCCGGAATACTCGGGCTGGGGACTTCGGGCTTCTCCTGTCCCCTCCCTATCCCCGTGCCTCGGGTTTCTCCCTCCGTCCACACCGCCTGGGGCCACTGGACTGAGCGGCGCCCAGACGGTCCCGGGGGCCCTTCTGCTCCCCACCCGGCCACACTCTTGGAGACCCAACTTACGCGCGCGAGTTTCCCACGCTGCACCCTTGCAGTGCGTGCTGGGGAAGGGGCTGACTGGGGCCACCCTGCCGGCAGGGGCGGGAGCCGTGCGGGCTCCGTGAGGCGCCTGGATCGGAGCGCGGGCCCAGGCAAGGGCCCCCGGGGCAGTGGGTGCCCCAGTCGTTCGGCGGAGGCAGGGGAGCCGGGGCGGGCCGGGCGCGCTAGAGGGTTCCGGGCACTCACGCGCTCGCGCCTTCCTCTCCGCAGCCCCCCGGGATGCAGTAGCGGCCGCTGTGCGGAGGCCGCGAAGCAGCTGCAGCCGCCGCCGCGCAGATCCACGCTGGCTCCGTGCGCCATGGTCACCCACAGCAAGTTTCCCGCCGCCGGGATGAGCCGCCCCCTGGACACCAGCCTGCGCCTCAAGACCTTCAGCTCCAAGAGCGAGTACCAGCTGGTGGTGAACGCAGTGCGCAAGCTGCAGGAGAGCGGCTTCTACTGGAGCGCAGTGACCGGCGGCGAGGCGAACCTGCTGCTCAGCGCCGAGCCCGCTGGCACCTTTCTGATTCGCGACAGCTCGGACCAGCGCCACTTTTTCACGCTCAGCGTCAAGACCCAGTCTGGGACCAAGAACCTGCGCATCCAGTGTGAGGGGGGCAGCTTCTCTCTGCAGAGCGATCCCCGGAGCACGCAGCCTGTGCCCCGCTTCGACTGCGTGCTCAAGCTGGTGCACCACTACATGCCGCCCCCTGGAGCCCCCTCTTTCCCCTCGCCACCTACTGAACCCTCCTCCGAGGTGCCCGAGCAGCCGTCTGCCCAGCCACTCCCTGGAAGTCCCCCCAGAAGAGCCTATTACATCTACTCCGGGGGCGAGAAGATCCCCCTGGTGTTGAGCCGGCCCCTCTCCTCCAACGTGGCCACTCTTCAGCATCTCTGTCGGAAGACCGTCAACGGCCACCTGGACTCCTATGAGAAAGTCACCCAGCTGCCGGGGCCCATTCGGGAGTTCCTGGACCAGTACGATGCCCCGCTTTAAGGGGCAAAGGGCGCAAAGGGCATGGGTCGGGAGAGGGGCCTGCGTCCCCTCTCCTCCATGGCACATGGCACAAGCACAAGAAGCCAGCCAGGAGAGAGTCCTGTAGCACTGGGGGGAAAGAGGGCGGACAGGCCCCTCCCTCTGCCCCCCCCCCCCCCCCCGCAGAATGTGGCAGGCGGACCTGGAATATGTTGGAGGGGAGGGGGAGTACCACCTGAGTCTCCAGCTTCTCCGGAGGAGCCAGCTGGCCTGGTGGGACGATAGTAACCACGAGTGGATTCTCCTCCAATTCCTCAACTTCCCCTCTGCCTCCAAACGGGACACTTGGGGAATGCTGAACTAATGAGAACTGCCAGGGAATCTTCAAATTTTCCAACGGAACTTGTTTGCTCTTTGATTTGGTTTAAACCTGAGCTGGTTGTGGAGCCTGGGAAAGGTGGAAGAGAGAGAGGTCCTGAGGGCCCCGGGGCTGTGGGCTGGCTAAGGAAATGGTCACACCCCCCTGCCAACCCCAGGTGAGGATCCTGGTGGCATGCTCCTCTCCCTGGCTCCGGGGAGAAGGGCTTGGGGCGACCTGAAGGGAACCATCCTGGTGCCCCACATCCTCTCCTCCGGGACAGCCACCGAAAACACAGGTTCCAAAGTCTACCTGGTGCCTGAGAGCCCAGGGCCCTTCCTCCGTTTTAAGGGGGAAGCAACATTTGGAGGGGATGGATGGGCTGGTCAGCTAGTCTTCTTTTCCTACTCATACTAAACCTTCTTGTACCTGGGTGGATGGAGTGGGAGGATGGAGGAGATGGGACATCTTTCACCCCAGGCTCCTGGTAGAGACGACAGGGGTTTCTGCTCTGTGCCTCCTGACCATGTCTGGCTAAGAGATTCGCCTTAAATGCTCCCTGTCCCATGGAGAGGGACCCAGCATAGGAAAGCCACATACTCAGCCTGGATGTGTGGAGAGGCTGAGGGACTCGCGGGAGGGCACCCAGCCAGCCCACAGCCAGGGAAGTGGGGAGGGGGCAGAAACCCATGCCTCCCAGCTGAGCACTGGGAATGTTAGCCCAGTAAGTATTGGCCAGTCAGGCGCCTCGTGGTCAGAGCAGAGCCACCAGGTCCCACTGCCCCCAGCCCTGCACAGCCCTCCCTCCTGCCTAGGTGGGGGAGGCTGGAGGTCATTGGAGAGGCTGGACTGCTGCCACCCCGGGTGCTCCCGCTCTGCCATAGCACTGATCAGTGACAACTTACAGGAATGTAGCAGCGACGGAATTACCTGGAACAGGTTTTTTGTTGTTTTTGTTTTGTTTTTTTGTTGGGGGGGGCAACTAAACAAACACAAAGTATTCTGTGTCAGGTATTGGGCTGGACAGGGCAGTTGTGTGTTGGGGTGGTTTTTTCCCCTTTTTTTTGTTCGTTTCTTGTTTTTTAATAATGTTTACAATCTGCCTCAATCACTCTGTCTTTTATAAAGATTCCACCTCCAGTCCTCTCTCCTCCCCCCTACTCAGGCCCTTGAGGCTATTAGGAGATGCTTGAAGAACTCAACAAAATCCCAATCCAAGTCAAACTTTGCACATATTTATATTTATATTCAGAAAAGAAACATTTCAGTAATTTATAATAAAGAGCACTATTTTTTAATGAAAAACATGACTTGAGCCTTTTCTCCACCCCCGCCCCCCTGTGCTTGCTTTCTCTTTCACCCACACCCACACTCTGCATCGGAGAAGAGGAAGAGAGCTGCAGAGGGTGGTGGCTCTGCCCCCTCGCTGGAATCGAATACGTCTCAACCTTTCTCAACCTTACGTCAGCACGCCTGCCCCGTGTGTCACTGACAAGCTAAGGCAGCCACCTAGACTGTTACCGAGAGGGGTAATTCCTGCAAGTCTGATTCAGATCTGACCAGAATATGCAAAGCAAGTTCGAAGGAAGCGCTTCAAAGGGCTTGCAGGGAGCAAGCTGAGCTGTGGTCAAAGCTTTTAGAGGCTCCAGGCTATTAGAGGCGCTCTGGTTCCTTGGCAGGGAGTCGTTCCGAGAAAGCCCAGACATGGGGTCCTGGTGGTGACCTCTGACCTCAGTCAAGCCAGGTTCACTGGAAGTGGGAGGAGGGGTGGTCCTGAAGCAAATCTTGCATGCAGGTGGAGCCCCACCACCCCCCACAGGACCTCAGGCATTCAGGGGCTTCCTGGCCACTGCTCCCCATGCCTGCTTCCCTTCCTCATTCCTAGGGTCCCCAACCTGAGCAGCAGACAGGATCACCCTCCTCCCCAAAAGCACCCATCTAGTAATCTCTGTATTTTTTTGAAACAGGGTTTACTATGTTGCCCAGGCTGGTCTCCAACTCCTGGGCTCAAGGGATCCTCCCCTCAGCCCATCTATTTTTAGTCACTGTCATTTAAACGCTAAGGGGCACTTAGAGGTTACCTGGATTAAGCATCCCACCTGCTCCCACAAGGCAGGCGTTCTCATCCCCATGTTCTCCGACACGGCCATGTGCCCCCTGTGAGCCAGGACTTGGACTGGTCACTTCTGGTGCCTAGATTGGTGCTCAGTAAATATTTGTCAACTAAGTAGGGGCAGCAACTCAGGTTCAGGGAGGTTAAGCAACCTGGCCAAGGGCACACCACTTGGGAATACGGGGAAAACAGGATTGGAACCCAGGAGCATTTGATTTCCAAAGCCCATGCCTCTCTGCCTGTCTGCCTTTCTACACACTCAGCAGATACCTGCCCTCAGGGTGAGTTCCTCCTTAAAAACCAAGAAGTTAGTACCCTTCCCCCCCACTCTGGGGTTTCAGCACTAGGGTTCTTCTAATAGCAAAAAACATCTCTCTGGTAATCCAGCACTTTGGGAGGTCAAGGTGGGCTAACGGCTGGAGCCCAGAAGTTCAAGACCGGCCTGGGCAACATAGCGAGACCCTGTCTCAATTTAAAAAAACAAAACCAAAAACAAAACCACCTTCTCTGAGGTATTCTCCTTTCATGCTTCCTTCTCCTCCAGTCCCCACAACCTGACAGCTGGGAAATGAGTGTTAACCCCAAGTCGTGGGCCCTCATCTGTCTCAGATGACACAAATACCAGAACCTCTTCCTGGCCCCCTTGCACCCGATATACTGCTCCGGGAATCGGCGTCCAAAAGGCAAGAGAGAGTAAATAAACAAAGTCATGTTCATTCCTATTTCCTGGGACTTTTGGAGAAAATGACCTGAAGTGACGAGAAGTGGGGGCCAGGCCGGGCATGAGGCGGCTGAGGGGACAGAGCATGTGGGAGCCACACCAGAGGCATCATGAAGGAACTCCAGGCTGGGAATGCAGACCCAGGTAGGGCCACCTTCCCAAAGCACAAGTGTAGGGGGGGTGCCCAGCGGGGTGTGGTTCCCCTGTGCCTTCCAGAAGGATGATGGGTCTTCCTCAGCCTGGGGTCTGCTGGGCAGCCACCACCACCTTCAGCTGCACAGACTTCCCCTTCCACTGGAATAACAGCCATGAGGGAACCGTAAAGCCGGGGTCCCTGTACCTTTTTTTTTTTTTTGAGTCAGGGTCTCTCTCTGTCACCCAGGTTGGAGTGCAGTGATGCGATCATAGTTCATTGCGGCTTTGAACTCCTGGGTTTGGGTAATCCTCCCACATCAGCCTCCTGAGTAGCTGGGACTACAGGCACACGCCACCACGGCCAGTTATTTTTTATTTTTAATTTGTTTTGTATATTTTGTAGAGACAGGGTCTTGCCATGTTGCCCAGGCTGGTCTCGAACTCCTAAACTCAAGCAATCTGCCAGCCTCAGCCTCCCAAAGTGCTGGGATTATAGGCACGAGCCACTGTGCCCAGCCACTGGGTCCCTGTCCTTGACCCAGAAGGCAGCTGTTTAGCAAGGGTGTCCAGTGTTCATAGAATGCTAGCAAAAGAATTTGATCTTCTCTAGCCAGGGAGGAAGTAGTTCTCCCTTCCCACCCCAGGGAGGTTGAACCTTGGTTTTGTGGAGTTGCAGAGGCAAGAAGACCCATTTCCCTCCTCCAGACCACTGCCCATCCCAACCTTCCTCTGTCTGTCCACTTCTTCTTCTTCTTCTTTTTTTTTTTGTCACCCAGGCTGGAGAGCAGTGGCAGGATCACAACTCACTTCAGCCTCAACTGCCAGAGGACAAGCGACCCTCCCACCTCAGCCTCTTGAGTAGGTGGGACTACAGGCACACAGCACCACACTTGGCTAATGTTTGTACTATTTGTAGAGATGGGATCCTGCTATGTTGCCCAGGCTGCTGTCTAACTCCTGAGCTCAAGCCATCTGCCCACCTCGTCCTCTTAAAGTGCTGGGATTTCATGCGTGAGTCACCGCGCCTGGTGCGTCTTTCCATTTCAGATAAGACTGGACCAACCCTTTGGGTTTGCAGACAAGGAAACTGAGGCCCAGAGAAGGGAAGCAACATGCTCAAACCCACACAACAAGCTGGTGGCGAGGCCAGGAGAGAATCTCTCCCCCAGCTGACTCTGCTCAGCACGCGCTCCCTTCTCTCCTCATCCCATACCCTGTAACAGAAGTCTTTCTGTACTTCTCAATCCTCAGAAGGGAAGACACCCTCCTCTAAGGGACTTAGTGGGGGGTCCTCCGGCCTGGCTGCGGGAGGAGGGGTGTTCTGGCTCCCAGATGTGCTGACAAGTGTCCTGCAGGCAGTGGACGGCTTCCTCCCGGCTTGAGCAGGCACTCGTGCCACGGCCTGCTTAAAAACAAGGCTGAGGGTCCCCGGCCAACAGAAAGGGGAGAAATTCCTGCTCCCAGCCCTATTACCTTGCTTCTAGAGTTGTAAGACTCCACCCCAAGAGGCCCTATCCTCTCTCCGGTGGTGCTGAGGCTAGAGCCAAGAATGGGAAATCTAAGGCCTGCTCTGGGGGAGGGAGGGAAGGAGGCCTCAGACAGGGGAGCCAGCGATGGAAAATCAGCCTGCACGATGTGTCCTAGTCTTAGGAATGAGTAAGGATGTTTGGGAGGGGGCACCGCAGGGGTACCGGGCGGGGGTTGGGCGGAGAGGCAGTCGAGAGGGTAAGGGAGTAGGGGACTCCGGTTCCAGGAGCGCGGGGCAGGACAGGGACGATCGAGGCCGAGGGTGACAGGAGCCCCAGTGCGGGGAGCACCTTCTTTCCCCCGCCCCCACTCCCCTCCCGATCTGGCGGCCGCCGGGCTGGCGGGCGGGCGGGCGCGTCGCCTCGAGGCCGCCCTCTGCCAGGAAGAGTCACTTCCCGGACACCGCGGGAGCCCTGGCGGAGCTATGCGAAGAATGTCCGCGCCGAGCACGGGGGGTGGCACCTCTCGGGCCCGCATCTCCGCCGCCGCCGCCGCCGCTGCGCCCTGCAAAGCGTGCGCCCCGGGTACGGCCCCGCCCCGCCACGCCCCCGCCACGCCTCCGCCCGCGGAGCGCGGTCGCCGGGGCAACGGGATTACGGGCGGAGAGCGCTGTTTATTCTCAGCCCAGTGCCAGGAAATTCGGCCGGGAGGCTGCCAGGCGCACCTCCCTGGGGTGGGGGGCGGGAGAGGGAGGAGACAGGGTGGACCAGGCCGCCCTGGGCGCGTGGGGGAAGGGGGGAGTCAGGCGTTCGTCACCGGGGGTCACTGACCCCTCCGAGGGGCGGCTGCTCAGAAAGCCTGGACTCTTTCCCGGCCGTGAGTGGATCAAGTTTTCTTGTCCCAGGGGAGCCGAGATCCCCCTTCAGGTCAGCGGAGCAAACCCACCCCGCACACACGCTCTACTCAGGGAGCCTGTTCTTGGAGCCTCAGCCCCCTCCCTTTCTAGTCACTCACTCATTCACTCATTCATTCATTCAGCAAATCTCTAAGGAACACAGCCCGCGGTTAGGGACTGTTCTAGATCCAGCAAGACAAGGCCCTGCTCGCCTACCCGCCAGAGGTTGAGTGGGAGCAACCAGACGATAAGAAGTAAATATGTAAATCAAATAAATATAGACTGTGCCTCGAAGACGCATCTTCAAATCGCATTCCCATTACAGCATGCATCCACCCTCAGCAGGGAGGCCAGCTTGTCCCAGTTTAGCTCTGAAAGTCTGGCAAACTAGGACAATTGGTCTCTGTACCCTCAGGTCCGAACACGCCCATTTCAGAGATGGAGAAACTGAGGCCCCAAATCCAAGGACAGCTCTTTCATTGTCAGGGAGCTAGAGAAAGAGCTGGTGGCCCTAACTTAGAATCCTGGGTTCTATGGGCTAAACGCTTTTCATTGCCCAGAGCTCCACCTCTCTGCCCCTCAAGGCCTCTGAAAGCACAGAGGACCACCTACTGCCAGTCCCCCAAGGTGTGGATGAAACTGCTGACTCCTGGACTGCGACCCAGCTCTTCTGAATCTGAAGCCTGAAGACAACCTTGGAATCTGAATAATCACCTCCCCAGGTGACTCTGAGACCTCTCGCAGCGGCCTTCAGGGCAGACAAGCCTGGATGCTCCTTTGGTCGTGGGACAGCACATTTCCTCCTTGTTCCTTGACTAAGCCAAAGCTGGGAAATCAGCAGGGAGGGAAGGTTCCGAGCTCGCGGGCCTGTGGGGCGGCAAGCATGGACATGTGCAGCCCTTCCGTCTCCTGAGCTGAAGGACGGCAGGGCCAAGGGAGGAGGAGGAGGAGGATGCTCCTTCCCCCCAGCGCTGAGCCCTCCCAGCTGTGCTGTGCTGGGAACAGGCCAGGCATTTGTGAAATCCTCGGGTGAGCCTGACCCACTGTCATGAGGACTTGCCTGTGGAAGCTGGTGCCGGGAGGGGGATGGGGGGCTGTTCCCAGAAGCGGGTAGAACTCTGGACTTCCCACTCCTGAGCTCTCTGATTGCAGCACAGCCTTAAGCAACAGTAGCGGCCTGGAAGGCTGGACTGCAGGCTGGAAGGCTGGGCTGCAGGCTAGAAGGAAGGCTGGGCTGCAGGCTGGAATGCTGGGTTGTAGGCTTCAGGCTTTTTTTCAGAAAAGAAATTCGGGTTCTGAATGCTAAGACTTTGGGCTCTTCCAGTTAACACCGTCACTGCCGGTATTCACAGCACTATTCAGGCCCAACCTCAGGAAAAGACTGCGAACCCAGACATAAAAAAGTAAAAAACAACTGGGCGCGGTGGCTCATGCCTGTAATCCCAGCACTTTGGGAGGCCGAGGCAGGCAGATCACTTGACGTCAGGAGATCGAGACCATCCTGGCTAACACGGTGAAACCCTGTCTCTGCTAAAAATCCAAAAAATTAGCCGGGTGTGGTGGCTGGCACCTGTGGTCCCAGCTACTTGGGAGGCTGAGGCAGGAGAATGGCGTGAACCCGCGAGGCGGAGCTTGCAGTGAGCCGAGATCACGCCGCTGCACTCTAGCCTGGGTGACAGAGTGAGACTGCGCCTCAATAAATAAATAAATAAATAAATAAATAAATAAATAAATAACAGAATGTAAGTTCGTTATTTACATTACACAAGAAGATATATTTCCTCTCTTTCACCTCCCCTCCCCCAGATCTCCAATCATAGTATTTTCCTACAGAAAATGTTATTTAACGCCTGTAATGTACAGAATGTTGAAGGTATAGACATAAAAAATTAAATCCGGCTGGGCACAGTGGCTCACGCCTGTAATCCCAGCACTTTGGGAGGCTGAGGTGGGCGGATCATTTGAGGTCAGGAGTTTGAGACCAGCCTGGCCAACATGGCAAAACCCCATCTCTACAAAAAATACAAATATTAGCTGGGAATGGTGGCGGCGCCTGTAATCCCAGCTACTTGGGAGGCTGAGGCAGGAGAATCACTTGAACCCAGAAGGCAGAAGTTGCAGAGAGCCCAGATGGTGCCACTGTACTCCAGCCTGAGTGACAGAGTGACACGCCAAGAAAGAAAGAGAGGAAGGAAGGAAGGAACGAAGGAAGGAAGGAAGAAGGGAGGGAGAGAAGGAAGGAAGGAAGGAGAAAGAGAGAAAGAAAATAAAGTGAAAAAGAAAAAGAAAAACTAAATCCATGAGGACCTGGATCCTCCAGGAGGTCTTGGTGCTGCACAACTCCAGGGGGCGCTGTTTATATCATGATATGCTCTTTGTAGATGTTGTCCTATGAGGCTGTGTGAGAGGGGTGGGGCTGCAGTGTTCCTAAACTTTCGGGTACATCAGCAGCACCTGATGCTTGCCTGACCCAGGTGCCCCAGGTGATACCAACATAGGTGGAAACACGGCTCTGGCCACCATGCCTGTTGCTGGACAAAAGTAACAACCAGGAAATATTCCAGGCTTCAAGAGACTCACAGTCTGAAAGGGGAACCAGATGTGAAAACTGAGAAGTATCCTAAAAAGGAATGGTTGTAAAACTAAAGTGGTAGGCCGGGTACAGCTGGGGGTGCCCAGGAGGAAATGACCGCTAGTGGCTTCCCAGAAGAGGTGATGCGTGAGTTAAGGCGAAACAGCAGGTGTTCCTTCCACAGGCTTGGGAGAATGGGGCATTCTCAGAAACAGGGAAATAGCCTGGAAAAGGGAAACTTTGGGGAACTTCAAGAAGCTTGGTATGTCCCCATGGGCACATCCATGCCAGACTCATCTTCTAAAAATACTGCTTTCATGATGTCATGTACACAGGGAGCCCATCCCCATAGGATCCATACTGGTTCCCCCTGGCATTTTCCACTAAGCCGGGTTTCCAAAAACCTTCAACTGTAGCCCCAATGGGACGTTTACTCTGCCCCCACTCCACCCCACACTAGGAGGCAAACTTCTTCCCATCAGGGTGGTCTTCTCCCCTGCCTACTATACTCATCACTTCCCTGCTCACTTAGGATTGGGAGCCCATGTTGGGGTTAGCCCTCCTTCCCAGTCAGCCCCTCCAATTCTCTCTTCTAGTTCTTCCTCTCTGCTGAGGCTTTCTCCTCTCCTGCCTCCTCCCTGAAGCCTCCCACACCCTGAAGACCTCTCCTCCCTCCGAATGCATGTTATATGTACAGCCTGCATCACTCATTCTGTCCCCTTCCAAACTGGACTGTAAACTCTCAGATGGAAGAAATTCGCTCTTATTCATTCAATGATTATTAATATATATATTTTTTGAGACAGAGTCTCACTCTGTTGCCCAGGCTGGAGTGCAGTGGCATGATCTCGGCTCACTGCAACCTCTGCCTCCCAGGCTCAAGCGATTTACCTGCCTCAGCCTCCCGAGTAGCTGGGACTACCGGCATGTGCCACCATGCCCAGCTAATTTTTGTACTTTTAGTAGAGAGGGGGTTTGACCATGTTGGCCAGGCTGGTCTCGAACTCCTGGCCTCAGGTGATCCACCCACCTCAGCCTCCCAAAGTGCTGGGAACACAGGCCTGAGGCACTGTGCCCTGCCCAGTGATTATTAATTGAATGCCAACTCTGTACCAGGCCCTGTATCTTCTGCTTTTTTATGTTCCTCACAAAATCTAGCAGAATGGGTGATGCTTGCTGGAAACTTATCAAACACTGGCTCTGTGGCTGCACAAAAGACAAAATGTTCTTTAAATAATGGGGTTCCTGTATCATTAAAATATCACTTAATTCATTCACAACTTTTTTTTGTTGTTGTTGTTTTTGAGATGGAGTCTTGCTCTGTCACTAGGCTGGAGTACAGGAGTGCAATGGCGTGATCTCAGCTCACTGCAATCTCCGCCTCCCAGGTTCAAGTGATTCTCCGGCCTCAGCCTCCCAAGCAGCTGGGACTACAGGTGTGTGCCACCACGCCCAGCTAATTTTTTTGGTATTTTTAGTAGAGATGGGGTTTCACCATGTTGGCCAGGTTGGTCTCGATCTCTTGACCTTGTGATCCACCCACCTTGGCCTCCCAAAGTGCTGGGATTACAGGTGTGAGCCACAGCGCCCGGCCTCATTCACAACTTTTACTTCCAGAAGCAAACAGGCGTCTTTTATTTTTAGTACCATTTGTTTGCATAAATAGCACTTCTGTTTTTTCAAAATGCATTTTAATAGGTGATCTCATTTCGTCCTCCCTCCATGCCTCAGATGTAAGGGAGGTAAAATAAAATATACCACACTTTCCAGATGAGTAAACTAAGCTGTAGAGGGTTAGGCTTGCCTCAGATCACAGATAAGTAGTGAGCGAAGCAGAAATAGACCACCTCTCTGCTGACGTCAAATCCAGTGCCCTTTCCACTGCTACTTGCTTAAGTACTGCCTCTCCTACGTGTGAGAACCCTCTCCACTGCCAGGGCCTCCGCTTAGCAGCTACTGTGAAGGCTCCCTCAGGGATCTAAATGACAGCTAGGTCCACTCTTGGCTCTCATTAGAGTCCGAGTCAGCCTGGGGAACAGTCCTGGGCTGCCATTCCATCCACCTAGATAGACCCTGGGGGATAACAGGGAACACCAGAGTCCTCCCAGCTCCTAGCAGGTGGGGAGCCCCAGGTGTTCAGGGCTAGTGCTCCCAATGGATATACGATTCCCACGGAAACCCCAGCAAGATCTCTGGCCAGCCCAATGTCCAAGGTTTGGCCTGAAGCCTCAGAGAACGCCAAATCCCTCTAACTCATCCTTTCTGGAAACTTGGTGAAGGTGGGGAGATGACCTCTCTGTTTCCTCTTGTAGAATTCTATGAAAAGGAGGCTGGAGGGAGAGGAGCTGGCACCAGGAGGGAGGCAGGTTGACTTTCAAGAGTGGTCCTCTAGCCATTCACTGCCTTTTTTAGTGTCCCTTGGCCACCTGGGGAAAGTAGGCAAGAGGGCATGGGGCCGGGCACGGTGGCTCAAGCCTGTAATCCCAGCACTTTGGGAGGCCGAGACGGGCGGATCACGAGGTCAGGAGATCGAGACCATCCTGGCTAACACAGTGAAACCCTGTCTCTACTAAAAAATACAAAAAACTAACCGGGCGAGGTGGCGGGCGCCTGTAGTCCCAGCTACTCAGGAGGCTGAGGCAGGAGAATGGCGGGAACCCGGGAGGCGGAGCTTGCAGTGAGCTGAGATTCGGCCACTGCACTCCAGCCTGGGCGACAGAGCGAGACTCCGTCTCAAAAAAAAAAAAAAAAAAAAGAGGGCATATGGAAGGAAGGCTACCCAGAAGACCTTCAGAGACTGCTTGCACTGCCCAAGCTCGGGGAGGGACAGTGGAAGGCTATGGAGCCCTCACTTTGGGGCTTCCCCACCAGACCCCTCAGGCCGTCACAGGGCTGGGGCTTAGCTGAGAACTCAGTAAGGACCCTGACCAGGCTCCAGCCAGAGCCCTGGAGTGGAAGGGGAGGAGCCCAGGAGAGCAGCCCAGACCCTCCCTCGGGCACCCTTCCAGGCCTCTCCAGTCTAAGAGAAGGAGCTGAGAAGGTCAGCAAACTGGCCCAGCTGCAGCAAGAGACCTTGTGCCTATACCAGGATGGAAACAGAGCTGGTCAGACCTGAGTGGGGGAGGAGAGAGGCCTTCACCTAGGGCCCTGGGACCATCAGGCCAGTCTCTGTGGCTGGAAGGAGAGATGCCTAGAGAGGAGTCAATTAAAAGAGGCACCTCTGTAATCCCAGCCCTTTGGGAGGCCAAGGTCGGGGGATCACCTGAGGTCAGGAGTTCAAGACCAGCTTGGCCAACATGGAGAAACCCCGTCTCTACTAAAAATACAAACAAATTAACTGCTGACAGTGCTGCATGCCTATAGTCCCAGCTACTTGGGAGACTGAAGCGGGAGAATCACTTGAATCTGGGTCGCGGAAGTTGCAATGAGCCGAGATCACTCCACTGCACTCCAGCCTGGAGACAGAGCAAGACTCCATCTAAAATAGATAAATAGGCGGGGCGCGGTGGCTCAAGCCTGTAATCCCAGCACTTTGGGAGGCCGAGATGGGCGGATCACGAGGTCAGGAGTTCAAGACCATCCTGGCTAACACGGTGAAACCCCGTCTCTACTAAAAACTACAGAAAAACTAGCCGGGCGAGATGGTGGGCGCCTGTAGTCCCAGCTGCTCGGGAGGCTGAGGCAGGAGAATGGCGTAAAAACCCGGGAGGCGGAGCTTGCAATGAGCTGAGATCCGGCCACTGCACTCCAGCCTGGGCGACACAGCGAGACTCCGTCTCAAAAAAAAAAAAAAAAAAACAAAAATAAAATAGATAAATAAATAAATAAAGAGCCAGAAGCCAGGTAGAGGCTGCAGGACCCTCTGCAGGATGCGGCCAGAGATGATGAGAGCTCCTCCCAGACACACACAGTGTATACACGTTGCCGCATGCACACACCGCTCTGTGCATTCTGAGCCCCATGCGTAAAGATGATGGGTAACACGGTCCTGGGGATGTGCACCGGGCGCATCTTTCGGTGGAGCGATGAGTGATAGTGCATCATTCCAGACCAGGTTCCCATTGTGAGCAAAACAGCCAAGCAGGAGATGACCAACCAGGATTCATGGTTCCAAGCTTTCCTCCAGTAGGACAAAGCTGGCTCAGACCAGGATCAAATGGTGACCTTGGCCCTAGAGGCAGGATTCAAGCAACTGAGTCAGCCTGCCCAGGATGTGGGTGCGACTCTGCTTTCTGCTCTCAGGTGCCCCCCTTGCTGGTCTTGAGGGTTCTATGGGAATAGAAGAGAACTGCATGAGAATGCTATTGGCCTTGATCTCTCCGTGTCTGTGGAGTAAGAATAAGACAGGTCACCATCCCAAAGCCCTCTCCCTGGCCCCAGCTGTGAAGGAAAGAGCTCTCTCGCCCAGCGGGTTTTATTTATTTCACAACACTTTTATGGCTGTGCTTCCAACGTTCCAAGCACTATTCTAAGCACCTGAAACATACTGACTCATGGAGGTCTCCAGCAACTTCATGAGTTACGTACTATTCTTGTCCCTATTTTCTCAGTGGGGTAAACTGCAAAACAGGGATGTAATGTAACTTGCGCAAGGTCACACAGCTCACCAGGAGTAGAGCCGGGATCCAAACCCAGGCAGCAGGTCTCCAATGACCCTGCCTGTGGCCAGAGGGCTCACTGTGTCTCTTGGCCCAGCCCCACCAAGGCACTGGACATGGGCACAGGAGCCCTGGACCAGGGGAGGACAAGTGGTAAGGGCAGAGTGTGGGAAAGCTGGGCTCGTGTTCCAGATCACTGCTGCTGGCATGCGACCCTGGGCAGGCACCCAACCGCCCTGCCTTGTTCCTAATCTATACATGGGGATTTCAATAAAACCTGCTTTAGGCACTGTGGTGAGGATGAGACAAGACCATATCGTGAGTTTGTTATTATTAACAGGGTTTCCCTAGGACCTAGCAAGATTCAGACACTTCTCATTCATCCGACATCCAAGCTCACCTGCTCTTGCGTGGGGGAAAGTAGCCACTTCTTCCAAGGCTCAGCCACTAGATCTCTGGCTTCCTGTCAGGGTGCGAGGAGGAAGTTGAGGAAGCGTTCCTTCCTGTCCCTCCTTGGTCTCTTCCAAGTCTTTTCTTTACGTGCCTCATGCATTTCCTTCTTGTTTTTCCCAGCTGCCCTGTGTTTGACATTTGGTGATTGTATTTCTTTCCTGGGACAGCCATAACAAAATGCCACAAACTCAGCAGCTTCAAACAACAGACATGGATTTTCTCACAGCTCTGGAGGCCAGGAGGCCAACACTCAAGGTGTACTGGGACCATGCTCCCTCTGAAGCCCCCACGGAAGAATGACTTCCTCACCCCTGCCAGCTTCTGGTGGTGGCCGGCTGACCTGCTCGCTCCTTGGTTTGTAGACACATCTCTGGCTCCACCACCGCGTGGCCTCCTCTGTGTGTCTGTGCCCAGACTTCCCTCGTATAAGGGCATCAGTTGTTGGACTGGGACCATCCTAATACAGCATGCTGTTGGCCTTGATCTCCCCAGACCTGTGGAGTACATCTTAATTACATCTGCAAAGACCCTATTTCCAAATAAAGTCACATTTGTAGGTTCCATGCAGACATGAATTTGGTGGGGGGACGCTATTCGACTCAATACAGTGGTCCTGTAGGATCTCACATTGAGAACATTCTTTCTTTCCTTGCATCTTCCAAGAAAAGCCTAAGAGAGGTCTACTTCCTTGCTCTTAGGTAGAGGGACAAGTGAAATGCCACTTTATGCTCTGAGCACCGAAGACAGGCTGGAAAGATGCCCAGGGATGGAGTCCAGCAGATGGCCTGGCCACCAGCAGGGCTCAGAGGCAGGCTGCATAGCCAGGGGTGTCTCTCCTCTCTGAGCTACCTGGCATGGCCTGGCGCGCCTCAGACATTGCCTCACTTAGCTGCGGGATGCTTCCTGCGTTTCTCTGGTGAAGAGCTTCAGTCTTTGCAACCTCAGATGACCCCTCATACAAGAAACATCATCCTCTAGAAAGCTTATTTTGAGCTTCTACAGGCAAGGGGGGTGGGAGGTGGAGCTATGGAGCTGGGCGTGGGAAGTAGGGACAGTGCCACAGTTTCTTGGCAATGTCACCTAGGGGAAAGTTGAGGTGATGCCCAGCAGCCAGCCAGCTCTTTCCAAAGCCCTGGAGTATCTGATAGGGAGGTGAGACGCCATCTCTCAGAAGCTCCTTTCTTTCTTTCTTTTTTTTTTTTTGAGATAGAGTTTAACTCTTGTTGCCCAGGCTGGAGTGCAGTGGCACGATCTTGGCTCATTGCAACCTCTACCGCCCGGGTTCAAGCAATTCTCCTGCCTCAGCCTCCCGAGTAGCTGGGATTACAGGTGTGCGCCACCATGCCCAGCTAATTTTGTATTTTTAGGAGAGATGGGGTTTCTCCATGTTGGTCAGGGTGGTCTTGAACTCCCAACCTCAGGTGGTCCACCCACCTCAGCCTCCCAAAGTGCTGGGATTACAGGTGTGAGCCACCGTGCCCAGCTAGAAATTCCTTTCAAATCCATCCACCTGGTTGGAGAGCTGGACCTTTCACCTGCACTCTTGGTCACTGCACCCTCACCATCATCAGGCAGCATGATACAGAAAGCCCTGTCTGCTCTTCGGTAGCTGAAGGGAAGGTTCTCAGCTACTCCCCAAGCCCTCGCCTATCAGGGCCTGCAGTCCCAGCTCTGGGCAGCAGGCAAACATCTTTCCCAAAGCAACTTTCTGGGGCACCCGGGTCTGACTTGCAGAGCCTGAGAAAGGAGAAAGGGAGGATGCCAAGAAGGCATGGGGTTATGCCCTTACCTGAACCACAGGAAGGGGACCGCCCTGCCCCAGCATACCGGCAGCTGCTCTTCCAGGGACAGGAAGTCAGCTGAGTACCGAGCAAGCCGCGTGCCCATGTGGTCGGGGGGTGGGGGCACCTGGGCAGTCAGCTGGGCCATCCGCCACTCTTCCGGGCCACATTGGTTCCCACGCTCATAGGCCAGATGGAGTGGGGATCGGGAGCCGGGGGGAAACCCAGTTTGCATCCCAGGACTCTAAATTGGCTCCCCATCTGTACAATGGGGGTAACAACAGCTTCTGTTTTCTTAGGTGGTTGTGACAGTTCATTGAGCAAATGTCCACATGGCATAGTACATAGTGAGTGCTCAGTCAACACTGTCTGCTCTGATGCCCTCCAAAAGGGGCTGAGCCCCCCCTCTTTTTTTTTTTTTTTTTTTCTTGTAAATAACCTGGCATTTAGGTAGTGGCTCAACCTGCTAAGGGAAGAGGAGCCACCTTCCAGGCAGCCTCATCTGGTCTACTAGCTGTCTCAGGAAATCAACGGCCGCACAGCCCCTCCGCCCCCCAGTATGCACACAGTGGGCCCTGGCAATGGGAGGCAAGTTCTCCCTGAGTCCTCCCTACACCAGGGGCCTCTCTGGCCGGGCAGCCCAACCACAGGACAATCAGGCTTTGGGCCAGGAAGTTACAGTAAGTCAGGCCCGCCCTTCCTCACATGGGGTACGGCTGCTCCCCAGTCCCAAGCCTCGGCTCCCCTAGAGGAAGAGAAGGGGGATCAAGACCCCCTTCTCAACCCTCCCCCATCCCACTGTGCTCTGAATCCCACCCCAAGGGCACACTGGTCTTCCCAGAGATTTTCAGGGGCTGCTTCTTGCTGGCAACTTCGCAGCCCCAGCTGTGCAGGGCAGCTGAAGCCACAACTGAATTCGGGAGGAGAGGCTGACTCACCCCAGCCAGGCTGGGCCTCTGCTAATATTCTTGGGTGGCTGCCTGGGATTCCTGCAGGTTCCGACAATAGGCCCGACCATCCTCTTGTAGGAGGCGGGGTTCAAGGTAACCCCAAGCGCAGGGAGGGGAGCTCTGGCAGGAGTGTTCATGTGTCCAGGACTCTAGGCCTGGGGGCTAGGGGTGACATGGGCACGCCCCTGTCCCCAGGCCTGATGCAGGAGGAAGGAGGTGTGGGACAGGAAAAGAGGACCACGTTTGGAGTACACACGGCACATTACATAATTATTCTAATATAACAAGCCTGGATGGTAGCTATGACTAATCCCTGGTTAATAGGTGAGGAAACCGAGGCCGGGAGAGGTTAAGGAGGTTAGGGGTGGGTGGAGGGCCGGTGAGGGGTGGCGGCTGTGACTGGCAGAGCGTGAGGCCAGGCCCCTTGAAAACTCCCCCTCAGCCTCCGTGTCCACCTAGGCCAACAGTGCGGCCCATGGGCCTGAGAGGCTCAGAGCCCCGGGACCCGCAGGCCCCAGGCCTGCATGTGTGAGCGCAGGAGGTGGGGAGGCAGATACCGCATTTTCACAGGACCCTGCGGGATCCGGGCGCAGGCCGGGCGGCCGGGTCCCTCGGGGCCTCCCCTGGCCCCGGCCCCTCCCGCCCACCGCCACGGGATTCTTCCAGTCCATGCCAGCCTGGCTCGGGCAGGACAAGGTGATCGAGGCTCAGTGGCCCCTGGTCCCCCAGCCCCACGCCCGGCCCGTGGCCATGACAACCGCGAAGCTGCGGCTCCCTCGCCGGGCAACGCGAGAGGGGAAGGGAACGCGCCCGGCCGCGCCGCCAGCTGCGAATTCCTCAGGCCTTCCATCAGCCCCGCCGGCCCCGACGGGCTTCCTCGCGGGCTGTGAGGTCAGCGCCCGGCTCCACCCGCCTCGGGCTGGCCCAGAGCCCGGGATCCCGGCCCCGGCCCCGCGCCCCGCCCCCACCCCGCCTGCGGACCCGCCCACCCGGGTCCCCGCGTCCCAGGGCCCGGCCTGCACCCCGCAGCCCCTCCCGGTCCACGCACGCGGGCTCCGGCTCCCCGGCGAGTCCTGCAACTGGGGCGGCCCCTGGCGCCCGCCGCCCGGCCGAGCCCTATTTCAGGCGCTGGCGCTGCGGGCCGGGGCAGCCCTGCCCGGAAGGGAGGCTATTCTGGGCCGGGCCGCCCGAGCAGCTGCGGCCCCGGGCTTCCCGGCAGGGTGTGTGGCGCGGGACAGAGGGCACACCAGGGCAGGGCTCCCTTCCCTCCCCAGCGCCCCACCTTCCTCCCAAGCCGCGCCCAGCTCTCTCCCCTTTTTGGCCAGACTCAGGTCCTTTCTTAGGCCAGGAACATTCCCTAGTGCCAGGTCGCTGAGAATGACCAGAGGCTAAGGCCATCCGGTGCCCTCCCCCAGTGCCCTCCAGGCAGGTGCCTTGCCCTGAGCCTCTCCGCCCTAGGCCCCACTTCCTTCCTTTTTCTTGATTTATTTTATTTATTTTTTTAGATAGGGTCTCACTCTGTTGCCCAGGCTGGAGTGCAGTGGCACTATCTCAGCTCACTGCAACCTCTACCTCCCCGGTTCAAGCGATTCTCCTGCCTCAGCCTCCTGAGTAGCTGGGACTACAGGGATGCACCACCATACCTGGCTAATTTTTGTATTTTTAGTAGAGACAGGGTTTCGCCATGTTGACCAGGGTAGGGTGGTCTCGAACTCCTGACCTCAAGTGATTGGCCTGCCTCGGCCTTCCAAAGTGCTGGGATTACAGGCGTGAGCCACCGCGCCCGGCCCGCACTTCCTTTCTAGGGTGGTCTTCCCAACACCCTGCGCTGACCTGGGTTCAGCCCTTGTCCCCATGTGCTACTACTCTGCCCATTCTAACTCTAACGACCTTCCTGCCATGGGTCCATGTGGTCTGTGTTGAATCCACAGTGCCCAGCACAGGATGGGTGCTTCCGAAATGGGTGTGTCATGAAAGCTATTAAACCATCACATTCAGTATCACACTGAGGACACTAGCCCCTAAGGGGCTTTTTACATTTCATCCAGGAAACCCTTATAGGACCAGAGGTCCAGCTGCCCTCTTGCCCCCTTGCCCCACCAGAGGGAGTGACCACATCCACGGGTGGTGGTGGCTTGTTGGAAGAAGCTGTGGGTACATGCACACGTGGCCCTGGTCCCCTTGGGTTCACCCTGTAACCTTAGGACCCTACGCTGGACTCCTAGGGGCCACGCTTTGTAGTCTGGCCCCCATCAGTGATTGCAAGGAGACAAAATATATACTGCACCATGAGAATGCAAGTCACCACCATCATCCAACCCACATCTCTCCCTCCCAAGCAAAAGATCTCATTGGGATGGTGTCTGAGGATGCTCGGGGGAGAGGAGAAGGGCAGCTGACGCCCATCCATGCCCACTTTCTGCCAGGTGTTGTAAATATGTTATTTAGCCTGGCCTCTCAGACTTTCACATCAGCACCAGTCACCTGGATCTTGTTAAAATGCAGACTGATTCATCTGGCTGGTGTGGGTCATGAGATGCTGCATTTCTGAGCAGTTCTAGGTAGATTCTATCTTGCCAGGACTCTGCCACACTGGCACTGGGAGGGGGAATCCACATAGCAGTTCTGTGAGCTCATCTGCCTGGTTTTCAAATGAAGAATCTGAGATTTAGAGACATGAAGAAGCCTTGATGAGCAGCGAGGCCAGCACCCTGACCAACTAGCCAGAGAACGTCCCCCAGATCCTAAACCCACTCTCTGTGACCCAGAGAGTCTTCCCGGGCGGTTTACAACCCTTAACTTCCTTTTGTTTTTGAGGCAGGGTCTCCCTCTCTCACCCAGGCTAGAGTGCAGTGGCATGATCATAGCTCACTGCAGCCTCCGCCCCATAGGCTCAATGGATCCTCCTGCCTCAGTCTCCTGAATAGTTTGGACTACAGACATGTGCCACCACACCTGGCTAATTTTTCTATTTTTTTGTAGAGACGGGGTCTCCTGGCTATATACTGGTCTAAAAGTCAGGCTCAGAAGCCATCCTCCCGCTTTAGCCTCCTAAGGTGCTGGGATTACAGGCATGAGCCACCGTGCTCAGTCATCCTTCCTTTTTAAAAGTTGGCCAAGTGAGAATTTGAAAACCATGCCTGCCTGTTAACTGCTGAGAGCAGAGGTGAGGAGGATCACATGAAACCAGGTTTGAGACCAGCCAATCCCAACATGGTGAGCCCCGTCTCTACTAAAAACTCTGAAATTAGCCAGGCGTGGTGGTGTCTCCTAACAATCCCAGCTACTCAGGAGGCTGAAACCCACAAATTGCCAGACAGGAGGCCAGAGGTTGCGGTGAGCCGAGATCATGCCATTGCCTCCAGCCTGGGCAGCCAGAGCAAGACTCCATCTCAAAAAAGAAGTTATCCCAGTAATGCATGGGAATTGCATGTATACAGAATATATAGTTATCCTCAAGGAAAACTGATAAAAAATGGAACTCATTCCTATGTCGAGTCCTGTCCAGAAAAAGAAATATTATCCACAAGTGACTACTAATTCTTTAATTAACTAGATAAGCAATTGAATGGTTACTATAACTTGGGTTATCGCTGTAGAATATGGGTTAAAAGGTTTGGCAAGAGCCACCTAAACCTGGGCTGGAAATCTGCTGAGAGGAGCCTAGTCTGCTGAGAGAGAGAGAAAGAAAGTACGGTTCAAATACGAGCCCAGGGAGAGGCAGGAAACCACTTTCTCCCCAGGACTCTGTACTCCCGTCTTCCAGGGCGTGCTGGACAGGTGAGGGGAAACCCAAAGGCGCCAACACCCTCCTTCATGAATAAGTAACAGCCGCCCAGGGCTTTGACTCATTTGTCAATAGATAGTTCACTTCCTGACAGAGAAGGCAGCGCCTTCACACTCACATGTAAGTGACGGAGAAATCAATTGACGATTAATTACAGTGGAAGTTACCAGGAATATAGAATTGCTCTATCAAAACTCAGCGGCTAAGGCGCTATTTTTCAGGTGTACCTCTGTTAGGGAGATCAGACCTGCAGCTGAAATAAACCAGAGTGGTGGTGTTTCCTGAAAGAATATGTCTGTCCGATCTTGGGGGGCTTCCAGTTGCAGGGGGTAGCCTGGGAAGACTGGGTTAGATCCTGGTGTCACCATCCTTCGACTAGGGCGTCATTGTTTCATCTGTGAAACAAGGATGCTGACCTCCACAGAGGGCTCTGGTGAGATCCCTGGGTTCCTGGCCTGACACATCGTGGGGGCTCAACTGGAAGTTCTCCTTCTCCTGTCATCTGCTCACCAGCACCCCCCTCCAACTGCCCCCAAACCCACTCCTCAATTCTGGAGTTGAAAGGAACCTTACAAGGCTGGTTTCCTTTACAGATGAGTACTTTGGCAGACTTGGGTAATTGGTTAAAAGTCAGAGGTCTCAGTTTCTTTTTTAAGAGACAGGGTCAGCCGGACATGGTGGCTCACACTTGTAATCCGAACAATTCGGGAGGCTGAGGCGGGTGGATCACCTGTTCAAGACCAGCCTGGCCAACATGGTGAAACCCCATCTCTACTAAAATTACAAAAATTAGCCAGGCCTGGTGGCTTGCATCTGTAGACCCAGCTACTGGGGAGATCTGAGGCCGGAGAATCGCTTGAACCCGGGAGACAGAAGTTGCAGTGAGCCAAGATTGAGCCACTGCACTCCAGCCTGGGCGACAGAGCGAGGCTCCGTCTCAAACAAAAAAGAGACAGGGTCTTACTTTGTCACCCAGGCTGGAATGCAATGGTGTGATCATAGCTCACTGCAGTCTCAACCTCCTGAGTTCAAGTGATACCCCAACCTCAGCCTCTCGAGTAGCTGGAACTACAGGTGTGCACTACTACACCTGGCTAATTTTTACTTTTTTTTTTGCAGAGACAGGAGTCTCACTACGTTGCCCAGGCTGGTCTCAAACTCCTGGCCTTAAGTGATCCTCCCACTTCAGCCTTCTGAAGTGCTGGGATTACAGGCATGGGCCACTGCACCCACCCAGTGGTCTCATTTCTGAACAGGGAAGGGACAGAGGCCCACACAGGGAGTAGGGTTGGGGTAGAGTAAGAAGGGAAAGGAGAAGGGGAAGGTGACTGGGAATTCTCACCCATTCTCACTTCTGCTTTGCGGGTTAGAAACACTGAGTTGCCTCGTCCTCCTGTCTCTGAACTTCCTTCACAGCCCATTGGGCCATTTGCATATGTCTCGTTGAAATTCCGGATCACAGCGTCACCACCTCCTCCCCATGGCCCCCAGAGGGTGACCGGAGCATCACTAGGAGCCAAAGAATGGGGATGAGCAGCGCGGGGTAGTGTTGACCGCCCCAACTTTCCCATGGTGACTCACTCTTATTCAATAGACAGACCATTTTCCTAGAATGTTGCAACAGGGGTATTAGGGTTTTTCCAGAGCTTTCCACTCTCGATTACCCAACACTGAGCCCCTCGCGTGGAACTCGAGGTGATCCCCGCTGGTGATGGCTGGACATTTGCCTCTGGCCTTGGTGTCCCCTTCATCTTGAACTTTGTCAAGGGGCAGAGCCAGCCTCCCAAGATGGGTTCTGTGCACCCCAGCTGTGCCCACAGTAGGCTCTTGGACTGTTTTTCTTTCTTAATACATATTTGTTTAATAGATGGGATGACTGGAAATTACTTATCCCTGACGAAGAAACAGGAAGGCAAACAGTTTTACATTTCTTTTTACAAAAACTATCCTGAGTTTTACCCTGTTCGTCTTTCTTCACTTTAGATTGCTCTAACTCCTAAAAGTCTCAGTAGAGAGATTCTAAACTCTTTTGAGGGTGAGATCCAATCTCCTTCCTCCTTTCTCTCCCCAATCCCTGGTTCATAGTTACGTACTAAGTGCTTAATAGATCTTATTATATTGGATTATTTTAAAAGTCATTATTTTATACAAAAAAATTAGCTGGACGTAGTGGTGGGCGCCTGTAATCCCAGCTACTTGAGAGACTGAAGCAGGAGAATCCCTTGAACCCAAGAGGCGGAGGTTACAGTGAGCCAAGATCGCATCATTACACTCCAGCCTGAGCAACAGAGTGAGACTCCATCTCAAAAAAGAAAAAAAAAGTTATTATTTTAAAAGTCAGCCCGTTATAGAGGCAGGCGTATTAGGTATTGTCAATGAAGCCTGAGCTGAGTTTAGGAATCCCGTACCTGTTTGGGTGAATTTGAGCTCATTGCCTTGCCAAAAAGCTCAGTAATGGCTCTGGCAAACTATGGCTTTGTGAGAGCTGGTGGAGGGGATTATAATGGTCTTTATGCCAAGGGAAAGTCTACTGCTTGAGCAGAGCACACTGGCTGGTGCCTGTAGTTCCAGGCACTCAGGAGGCTGAGGCAGGAGGATCACTTGAGCCCAGGAGTTCAAGTCTGCAGTGAGTGAGCTACAATCAAGCCAATCCACTGTAGCCTGGGTGACAGAGCCAGATCCTGTCTCTCTCTCTCTCTCTTTTTTTTGGGGGGTGGGGCAGGATGGGATCTGGCTTTGTCGCCCAGGCTGGGGTGCAGTGGCAGGATCTCGGCTCACTGAAACCTCCATCAAGCAGTTCTCCTGCCTCAGCCTCCCTAGTAGCTGGGATTATAGGCGTGAGCCACCGTGCCCAACCTAAGACTCTGTGTCTTAAATTTTTTTTTAAGTCTATTGTTTGAATTCCAGGAAAGGAATTTCATTGTGGGGTCACTCTTCATACAGGGTGAGGATCACTTGAGCCCTCCCTGTGAGGGCTTCAATATTCCCTGTGAGTTTACAACAGCTCAGGAAGAGATGCTGGAAATTATCACATGGGTACCCCATACTTTAGGGGAGATTTCTCCAAAAAGAAATTCTGGCCAAAAAAAGAAAGCTATAGGTTCTAAGAAGGAAAATGGTAAGGTGGACCAAAAAAAATCCACAATTCAGACAATTCAATCACAAAAGATTTCTATGAGAAAGAGGCCAGGTGCGGTGGCTCACGCCTGTAATCCCAGCACTTTGGGAGGCCAAGGCGGGTGGATCACCTGCGGTCAGGAGTTTGTGACCAGCCTGACCAACATGGAGAAACCCCATCTCTACCAAAAATAGAAAAAATTAGCTGGGTGTGGTGGTGCACGCCTGTAATCCCAGCTACTTAGGAGGCTGAGGCAGGAGAATTGCTTGAACCCAGGAGGCAGAGGTTGCAGCGAGCCGAGATCACGCCATTGCGTTCTAGCCTGGGCAACAAGAGTGAAACCCCATCTCAAAAAACAAAATGAAAAAAAAAGAGAAAGAAAGTTGGTAGGGGTACAAAATAAAGCACTTATACCTTCTAGGGAGGTACCTTCATATCCTTCATATTTCAACAGGACAGAGAAGAGGGAAGGTGGGAGGAAGGACTCTTAACCACAAGTGAAGGCAAAAGAACCCCTTGAGCCTGGAGGGAGGGGCTGGGGTACTATTAACCCTCAGCTCCCAGTAAAACCTCTTAGAAAACAAAAATGGCTTGGAAAGTTGTAGTCAGGGCTACAGGGACGAGCGAAGGACAGACCCAGTCCTTAGCTGAGAAGAAAGAATTGTGTCAGATGACAGAAGAGGAAAGAGAATAAAGACCACCATTATTGAGCGCCTACTGTGTAGTGGTACACCTCCAACGCCTGTCCATCCTAAAGCTCTGTCAATCTCCCAGCACAGACCAGGGGCTGTTGCTTCCTTCCCACCAGCGAGCAGCTCAGAGGCCAAGACCCTGCCACTGCTTGAAGCACCTCCCAGGGGAATGCAGATCCTCAGGTTCTACCTGCTCCCCTGTCAAACTCAGAGAGAAAGTAAGGTGAGGGTAGGAGGGATCCAAAATCCAGGATAGGGAGGGCGAGCTGGGAAACTCCATATCGACTTGAGAGTGGGCTGGGCAGCAGAGCGAGACCCTGTCTGGGTAGATGCCAGCCCTGAACCCTTGCCGGCTTTCACCCTTGGCCTGAGATGGGGAGAGGGACAGGAAGATGGCAAATAAGGCCCCTGAGGGCCAGAAACTAGACTGGGGAAACAAGAAACTCACGACTATGTTACTCACCCACAAAACACTGCAGTGAATCACTAAACAAATTCATATATTCTTGCCCTTAGTCAACAAATATCTATGGCATGTCTCTAACGGCAAGTTATTGTGTTATGGGTATTAGGGATGCGATCTTAAATTAGGATGGGATCTTTCCTAAGGGATCTTAGTAGCTACAAGCAGGGAGATGACGGGACATAATTATTGTAGTGGAAAATATGCTTACCAGAGAAACACAGATAAAAAAAATGCTACAGGGATTCAAGGGAGAAATAGGTCTTGAATAGTTAGAAAAAGGCTGACTATAACATCTGAACATATTTCAGGGAAGGAGCCAGACATGTTCATAACAGGTATATATAACAATGTTTTTAAAGACAAAAAATGGAATCCAGTAATATGGGATCTGTTGAATAGGATACGTCCACATAATGCAACACCACCCAGTCAATAGAAATAGGTTATGTAGTTTTACATATATTCAATCACATGTTAAGATAGTCATGAAATATGAGTAAGTGAAAAAAGCAGATAACAAAAGAGTATTTAGAGACTGATTGCATTTTTATGAGTTTTTGGTATATGTAGTTCGAGATGCTTTTAGAAACTTCCAGAAATGGCAGTGTGCAGTGGTACACTCCTAGCCCTTTGGGTGGCCGAGGCAGGTGCATCACCTGAGGTCAGGAGTTTGAGACCAACCTGGGCAACTTGGTGAAACCCCATCTCTAGTAAAAACACCAAAATTGGGACAGGCCTGGGGGCTCACACCTGTAATCCCAGCACTTTAGGAGGCCAAGGCGGGCGGATCAACTGAGGCCAGGAATTGGAGACCAGCCTGGCCAACATGATGAAACCTCATCTCTACTAAAAATACAAAATTTAGCCGGGTGTATGGCACATACCTGTAGTCCCAGCTACTTGGGAGGCTGAGGCAGGAGAGAATGGTGGGAACCTGGGAGGCGGAGCTTGCAGTGAGCCGAGATCGCACCACTGCACTTCAGCCTGGGCGGCACAGCGAGACTCCATCTCAAAAAGAAAAAAAAAAGAAAGAAAGAAAATCGAGTACAGCAATCAGGTGACCCAGATGTCCCAGGATTGGGGGGCCTTCGAGGAGGACAGAAAGGCAGGGAAGGGGGTCTGAGGCTCAGAGCCGTGGGAGCAGCTGATGGAAACCAGGATATTTACGGGAGAGAGAGAAGCTGTGACGAAGTTCACCAGCTAGTTGACGATCAAGTGACTGTCAGCTAGTCAGGGAGATGGCTTCCCTCACCCAGATTAAAGAACACAGGGAAAGAACTTTCCAGGAGGCAGATTTCAACTCAGTACAGCGGCAGAAAAGAAAAACATCATTCGGCCGGGCGCGGTGGCTCAAGCCTGTAATCCCAGCACTTTGGGAGGCCGAGACGGGCGGATCACGAGGTCAGGAGATCGAGACCATCCTGGCTAACACGGTGAAACTCCGTCTCTACTAAAAAATACAAAAAACTAGCCAGGCGAGGTGGCGGGCGCCTATAGTCCCAGCTACTCGGGAGGCTGAGGCAGGAGAATGGCGTAAACCCGGGAGGCGGAGCTTGCAGTGAGCTGAGATCCGGCCACTGCACCCCAGCTTGGGCGACAGAGCAAGACTCCGTCTCCAAAAAAAAAAAAAAAAAAAAGAAAAACATCATGCACCAAGAGCCCTCCGAGTACAGAATTCTCAGAGCGGCATCTTTTCCAGCCTCCAGAGAGCCTCTCTCCCAGGGTGTTCCCTGCCTCATCACACAGACCAGGTGATGAAGAGTCACTCTGAACCCCCGGGGCCGTCCACTCAGAAACACCGGACTTCGGGAGGAACCACTAGGGACACTGGATGGGACAACCCCAGGATCCCCCCTGGTTCATTGGAAGCACAGAGGAAATGGGAAGTGACCCAGCAACGTGGTGGCTCTCATCCTGCAGGTGCCGTGAGGAGGGGTGGACCCAGCACTGGCACACAGGACGGGGGGCCCTGTTGAACTCGTAACAGCAGCCTGATGACAACACAGAGGAGGAAGGGGATCGAGGGAAGGCCAAGGGGGAGCAGAAAGGGAACTCGAAAGAGAGAAAGAGGGCCAGGTGCGGTAATCCCAGCACTTTGGGAGGCTGAGACGGGCGGATTGCTTGAGCCCCACAAGTTCAAGACCAACCTTGGCAACGTAGGGAAACTACATCTCTACAAAATAAAAATCATCAGCTGGGTGTGGTGGAACACACCTGTGGTCCCTCCGTGGGAGGCTGAGGCCAAGATGAGAGAGTCAAGATGAGGATCACTTGAGCCTGGCAGGTGGAGGTTGCAGTGAGCCAAGATCATGAAACTGCACTCCAGCCTGGGTGACAAAGCAAATCCCTGTTTCAAACAACAAAAACATTAGCCAGGCATGGTGGTGGGAGCCTGTAATCCCAGGTACTCAGGAGGCTGAGGCAGGAGAATGGCTTGAACCTGGGAGGTGGAGGTTGCAGTGAGTAGAGATCACGCGCCACTGCACTCCAGCCCGGGCAACAGAGCGAGACTGTCTCAAAAACAAACAAACAAACAAACAAAAACAGGCTGGGCACAGTGGCTCATGCCTGTAATCCTGGCACTTTGGGAGGCCGAGGTGGGCGGATCACTTGAAGTTAGGAGTTCAAGACCAGCTTGGCCAAAATGGTGAAACTCCGTCTCTACAAAAATACAAAAAAAAAAAAAATTAGCTGGGCATGGTGGTGTGCACCTGTAATCCCAGCTAGCTACTCAGGTGGCTGAGGCAGGAGAACCACTTGAACCCGGGAGGCAGAGGTTGCAGTGAGCCGAGATGGCACCACTGCACTCCAGCCTGGGCAACAGAGCAAGACTCAGTCTCAAAAACAAAACAGAACAAAACAAAACAGCCCCAAAACAAAAGACAGACAAACAAACAAAAAAACAAAAAAACAAAAAAAAAAAAAAAGGAAAAGAGAGAGAGGAGCAAAGGGAAACACACAGGAGGGGGAAAGTTATGAACAGATCAGGAAAATGGAGGCCAGAGAGACACAGCAAGGCCTGCAGGGGAAAGTCCGGGAGGCAGGAGCCGGCACGTGGTAGTGGAGGAAGGGAGCTGCCCAGTGTTTGCTGACAGAGAGCCATGGGGGTAAGAGGTAGGGGCAGGAGGCTCCACTGGGATGAGGCGGGGGTTTGCTGCAGAAGCTGCTGCTTTGCCCAGAGTCACCTGCAGCGGGTTAGAACCCATGGGACACTCAGTCCACTTGCGAGTCATGCCTGAGCACCCCTGATGTGTCAGGGGCTGCCGGGAAAGCTTTAGAAAGTGAGGAGGCTGCAGTCCTGGCCAGCCTGCCAGATTTGCCATCCAGCGTGGTGAACGCCCATGAGCTGTCAAAATGCACAGCACGGCCATCGTGAGGTGGGATATGGGCAGGGCCAACGTGGGAGTCAGGAAGGCCTGAGTACAAATCCCGACCTCACCGCTTCATGCTGTGTGACCTCAGGCAAGCTCCTGAACCTCTCTGAGCCTTAGTTTCCTTCTCTGTTGTGAGGATGTGAAACAGCAGTAGTACAAGCACTGGGCCATCCTCCCACCAAATGTGAGCACGGCCTTAACATTAAAGGGAGCAACCCCGGTCCTAAGTTCTCCCGGAGTCTGCAGAAGAGAAGCTGCAGAGGTCAGGACGTCTTTGGGGAGGGACACAGTATTGTCCCCTAAGCAGGGTTCATTCACTACCTGTTCTTTTTTTTTTTTTTTTTTTGAGACAGGTTCTCACTCTGTTGCCCAGGCTACAGTGCAGTGGCACGATCTCGGCTCACTGCAGCCTCTGCCTCCTGGGCTCAAGTGATCCTCCCACCTCAGCCTCCTGAGTAGCTGGGACCACAGGTACGCGCCATTGTGCCCAGCTAATTTTTTAAAACATCTTTTTGTAGAGACGGGGTTTCACTGTGTTGCCCAGGCTGCTCTCTAACTCCTGAGCTCAACTGATCCACCTGCCTCGGCCTCCCAAAGTGCTGAGATTACAGGCACGAGCCACCACGTCTAGCCTCATTCACTCACTGTTCTAAAGGTGTTGGTTTTGAGCCTACTGATGAGACAGTAGACAAGTCACTAGCACCAATCTGTGTAACTTGAGCCTAAATAGCCTGGAAGCGGTGGGCCCCAGGGAACTGAGCCTTCAGGCCGTCTGCGTGCCTGCTGAGTGCTAACAAGGCGCCCCGGAGAAGGTGCACGGCTGGGGGCAGCCAGCAGGGTCGGAGACGTTGGCAGCTGTTGCCGGCTCTGCAGACAGTGGGGAATTCTTACAGTGTCCAGCACTGTGCACATGCCCACAAGTGGCTGGAAAACTCTGCAGGCTGTGGGCAGAGCTGGCAGAGGACAGATTTTGCCGGCCCCAAGAGGGTGAGGTGGGGCCCCCACCCCTGCTGAGTGCTCCAGGCCCCCCACCATCTAGGGCAGCCCTCCTTGGGGCTTGCCACTGTGGGGTGCAAATCCTCCTCTCTTAGGGGCCATCACTGGCCTGCAGCCTGAGCTGCTATCCCGGCCTCCACAAAGGAGGGGGCCAAGCCACCCCGTGAGTCACTGTGCCCACTTCCTGCCACATGGAACCCGTGGCTGAGTCACCGGCCCCCCAAAGGGAAAGACTGGCCACAAGGCCGGAAAGCTGGAGCCCGATCGTGGCAGGAGTGGGGAGCTGGCGTTGCGGTCCCGTTACTCCCTTTTCCGTGAGCTACGTACCTCCTGCGGAACCCAGAGTCCTCCGAGCAGCACCCACCCACCTATCGCTGGCAGGACTGGCTCTTTGCTGGTAATTTTTCCTCCAGCAATAATGATTGTATCATACCCTTAAAAACAAAACAAAACAAAAAACCCAACTTTTTATTTTGAAATCATTTCAGGCTTACAGAGAAGTTGCAAAAATACTACAAAGAATGTTCATATACCCTTCACCCAGATTCCCCAAATGCGAACATTTTACATTTGTATTAATTTTCTCTCTCTCCCTCTATCCCCATTTCTCTCTCTCTCTTTTTTTTTTTTGAGATGGAATCTCGCAGGCTGAAGTGCAGTAGTGTGATCAAGGCTCACTGCAGCCTCGACTTCCAAGGCTCAAGCGATCCTCCCGCCTCAGCCTCTTAATAGCTGGGACTACAGGTATGAACCACCACAGCCAGCTAATTTTTTTGTGTGTGGAGAGGCAGAGTCTCACTATGCCACCCAGGTGTCTTAAAATTCTGGCCTCAAACAATCCTCCTGCCTCAGCCTTCCAAAGTGCTGGGATTACAGGCGCGAGCCATGGTACCCTCTCCCCATTTTTCCTAAGACATTTCAGCATAAGTCAGAGGCATGATACCTCTTTACCTTGAAATACTTCCATATGTGTTTGTTTGTTTGTTTGTTTGTTTATTTATTTTTTGAGACACGGTCTGGCCCCGTTGCTCAGGCTGGCGTGCGGTGGTGCTATCACAGCTCACTGCAGCTTTGATCTCCCAGGCTCAAGCAATCCTCTCACCTCAGCCTCCTCAGCAGCTGGGACTACAGGCTTATGCCACCATGCCCAGCTAATTTTTTTGTTTTTTTTTTTGAGACAGAGTCTTGCTCTGTCGCCAGGCTGGAGTGCAGTGGTGCGATCTCAGCTCACTGCAACTTTACCTTCCGGGTTCAAGTGATTCTCCTGCCTCAGCCTGCTACGTAGCTGAGATTACAGTGCCCACCATCACACCGGCTAATTTTTGTATTTTTAGTAGAGACGGGGTTTCACCATGTTGGCCAGGCGGGTCTTGAACTCCTGACCTCAAGTGAGCCACTCATCTCAGCCTACCAAAGTGCTGGGATTACAGGTGTGAACCACCGCACCTGGCCTTAGTGTGCATTTCCTAAAAACAGGCATTTTCTTACAGAATCACAGGACAGTGATCAGCCTCAGGAAAGGCACATTGCATTGGACACTTTTTATGCACCATCTAAGGTGCTCCTTGCTTTACCTGCCTCTAGGGCCAGCCCTGGGGGGGTTCCAGGCTGTACCTGGCCACCTGTGGTGTCCCTGCTGCTGCTGAGCCTGAAACGCTGAGGAGCCGCTGGGCACAGTGAGGCTTGGGGTGTGAAGGCACTGTGGAGGCACCTTTGACTAATGGAGATGAGAACTATGGATACATTCTCCCTTCCTCCTGGCATTTATCCTCAGATCCAGGTTACTCTGTCTCTTGGAAGATATCCCGGGAGACAACAGCCAGTCACATTAGATATTCAGGGGCAGGGCTGTCACACAGGGTCCCACACTCGGTGCTTGGGCGTTTAATGCTCTGCAGTCACCTTGAAATTTTTTTTTTTTTTGTTTTTTTTTTCTTTTTTTTAGTATTTTTAGTAGAGACGGGGTTCCACTGTGTTAGCTAGGATGGTCTTGATCTCCTGACCTTGTCATCCGCCTCCCTCAGCCTCCCGAAATGCTGGGATTATAGGTGTGAGCTATTGCACCCAGCCTAATTTTTTTTTTTTTTTTTTTGAGACGGGGTCTGCCCTTGTGCCCAGGCTGGAGTGCAGTGGCGCGATCTCGGCTCACTGCAAGCTCCACCTCCCGGGCTCACGCCATTCTCCCGCCTCAGCCTCCGAGTAGCTGGGACTACAGGCGCCCGCCACCACGCCCGGCTAGTTTTTTGTATTTTTAGTAGAGACGGGGTTTCACCATGTTAGCCAGGATGGTCTCGATCTCCTGACCTCGTGATCCACCCGCCTCGGCCTCCCAAAGTGCTGGGATTACAGGCTTGAGCCACCGCGCCCGGCCATTTTTGTATTTTTATTAGAGATGGGATTTCACCATGTTGGTCAGGCTGGTCTCGAACTCCTGACCTCGTGATCCACTTACCTCGGCCTCCCAAAGTGCTGGGATTACAGGTGTGAGCCACCACACCCGGCCATGAAATTCTTAATTTTATCTTGAAAAAGTTGAAAATGGCTGAGAACGGTAGTCAGAAGTGATCGGTGATCACTTCAGGTCGGAAGTTCAAGACCAGCCTGGCCAACATGGTGAAACCCTGTCTCTAGTAAAAATACAAAAATTAGCTGGGCATGGTGGTGGGCACCTGTAATCCCAGCTACGTGGAGGTTGAGGCAGGAGGATCACTTGAAACTGGGAGGTTGCAGTGAGCCAAGATTGGGCCACTGCATTCCAGCCTGGGTGACAGAGCGAGACTCCATCACAAAAATAAAAAAAGAGAAAGAAAAATACGGCTAGGTGTGGTGGCTCATGCCTGTAATCCCAGCGCTTTGGGAGGCCAAGGTGGGTGGATCGCCTGAGGTCAAGAGTTCAAGGCCAGCCTGGCTAACATGGTGAAACCCCCTTTCTAGTAAAAATACAGAAACTAGACAGGCATGGTGGCAGGTACCTGTAGCAGGAGAATCGCTTGAACCTGGGAAGCGGAGGTTGCAGTGAGTTGAAATCATGCCATTGTACTCCAGGCTGGGTGACCGAGGAAGACTCCACCTCAAAAAAAAAAAAAAGAAAAGAAAAAAAGAAAAAAAAAGAAAAATTTGAAATTGAATTTCATATTGAAACTTGTGATTTGTAAGTCAAGTCTGATGGGACAATGGAGCCGACACAATGGGCTTGGAGCCTCGGCTTTCACATGGCCCAGCCTCCTGCCATCCAGGGGCAGGTTCTCAGATGCTGGCTGCCTGTATCCTCCACCCAGAAAACCTGCCACTGTTTTCCATTGTTGGGGTCTGGGCAGAGGTGGAGGGAGAGTCATACCCCATGCACCTCTGAGGGTCTGCACCCATTGTGGGCTCCCACAAGCACCAGCTGAGGTCGTTGTTATACCCATTTTCCTGCTGAGGTCCAGGTTTGCTGGACCAAAGAAGGCCCAGCCAGTGTTTCTGCTTTGGACAGAAGCTTGCCCCTTGCCCCGGCAGCCTGACTGCCCCTGCTGCCCTTGCTTCTGTCCTTGTGCACTGCACTGAGACGGCAAATTCCTACGTATCCTGCTCTCTGGGGGCACAGGGCCCTGTGGGATGTGGAAGCACAGCCTCCACCTGTCTGAGCCAACCGAATAATCACGACAGCGGTACTTTCCGTGTTTCTGAAGCCACTCACCATGCAAAACCCCCAGCACTTTGTAGGCATCACTTCCAGTGGGTCCTGTTACGCTGCCACCCATTTCACAGACGATATAACCAAGTCTCAGAGAGATTAACCCACCCAAGATCAGCCACTAATTACTAGAACTGGATTCAAATCCAGTTCTTCTTGCTCCAACGCCAAAGCTCTAACTTGGACACTATTAACTTGGTTGTTAATTGGGTAGCTTCTTTGATCATCTGGAAACAGTAATGGATCTACGTCTTTGAACCACATGAGGACTGTGGACACAGGAAAAGGTGCTGGACATGGACTTGGGAGTTAGACAGGGCGAGGCCCCTGGAATGATGCTGGTGCTTCAGCCAGGTGGGCCTAGGGTAGGCTCTCTGCCGTGGCCAAGCGGGGGTTGGCCCTGGGCTGAGGCCAGTCCTGTGTTCTTCCCGCGGCCCAGTTCCCCCAGCCAGGCAAAGCAGGCCTGAGTCATCGGCGATCGGAGTCCCGGTCCCTGACTCCTTGCTCATACATCATGCATTCCCGTCCTTGGCTCAAAGCAAAACCCTTCTAACTTCTTAGCTCACCCCACCCTCTTCTCTGAAATAAATCAAAGAAGTTTCAAGCTGGAAAGGAGATCACTGAATCTAAGCTTTTCAGTTTGCAAACTGAGGGCCCAGGATTCTGATAGAGGTCCCAGTGGATTGGAAACTGTCTGGGCTTGCCTCCTGGGGTGGAATCTTGTCTCTGCCACCAAGTCCCTGTAAGCCCTGGGCCAATTAGCCTCTCTGAGTCTGAACATTCTCCCGAAGGGGGCTGATCATCATAGCATGATCCTAGCGTTTTCACCGTAGCATGCGGAATCACTGGGAGCATGAACTACAAGAGTGTTCTGATGCGAGGACCCAGGAATTGCTCCCAACATTGCATAGATCATCTCATCACCCACTCAACAAATCCCCGCCGCACAGAGAGGTATCAGAGACTTTCAGGAACCTTTCTAAGGCAACCTAGCAAGCAAAGCAGAGCTGAGGTCTACCAGATGACTGAGCAGAACCTCTGCCCTTCTCTCCAGACACTGGCCCCAGAGGAGACGTGAGTACTGGCCATATGCCTGGAGCTCCCGGAGTCCAGGGCTGCAGCCGTCCAGCACTGGGGCCAGCCCCGAGAGAGGAGCAAGGAAACCGACCCCCTCCAGATCAACAAAGCACTTCCTCCCCGAGGCCCGGGCCCAGAAGGAGGAGGTGCAGCACACACAACTGTTTATAGAGACAGATGTTTGGGACGGAAAAAGAGAGACAGCCCTCCTCCATCCCCATGGAGACAGAGGAAGTTTGCAGCTTGGGCAGTGGCAACTGGAACTGAAAAAGGAGAAGGGGAAAAAAGGGAGGGAGGCAGGTCTGACCCACTGGAAAGAGTCTGACATTTTCAGATGCTGGTGCCTAACAAAGGGGCGTTGCCAAGGCAACCGGGCCTGCGGGCACAGGGCTGCCAATCCCAGCTGGATCTGGGGCCAGAGCCAGGGAGATGGTGAGGAGACAGATAAGTGCACGTGGGAGGGCGACAGAGAAATTCCATCGGAGAGCAAATAAATAAGCAAATACACACACAGCGCCTCCCAGCCCGGCTTCCCCTCACAAAGTGGGGGCCCGTCCCTCCTCTCCCCTTCCCTCCTCTCCCTCTTCCTCCTTCCTTCCTCTCTCCTTTCTCCCTTCTTTATTTTATTCCTTCCCCCTCCCTACCCTTCTATCCATCCTTCCTCCCTCTCTCCTTCCTTTTCTCTCTCCCCTCCCTCCCTCCCTTCCTTCCTTCCTTCCATTTACCCTCCCTCTTTCCTTCCTACTTGCTCTGCAAGTGTTCAGCAGTGCCCCTGTCTCCAGCCTAGGAAACATGTTCCCATCCTCCTGTGACAGCTGGCAAGTGACTCTGCATATGACTGATACCAGAGGGCTGCTTTTGCCCATAGAGTGAGACTTCAGGAGAGGCCAGCATGGCCACATTGGCTCTCTCTGACTGGAGAACCTGGGCAGTTCAGCTGCAGTCACAGGAAGGAGAGAGAAGAAAGAGAAGAGGGCTTTGGGGCCTCTTCTAAAGAACCACATCTGGGCCAGGCACGGTGGCTCATGCCTGTAATGCCAGCACTTTGGGAGGCCGAGGCAGGTGGATCATGAGGTCAGGAGTTCAAGACCAGCCTGGCCAACATGGCGAACCCTGTCTCTACTAAAATACAAAAATCAGCTGGGCGTGGTGGCGGGCACCTGTAATCCCAGCCACTCGGGAGGCTGAGGCAGGAGAATCGCTTGAACCCGGGAGTTGGAGGTTGCAGTGAGCCAAGATCGTGCCATTGCACTCCAGCCTGGGCAACAAGAGCAAGACTTCGTCTCAAAAAAAAGAACCACATCTGGTTCCTTGTAATTCTTCTGCTGGTTCCCTCAGCAGAGCCAGCCTGGCTCCCTGTGGCAGGGCCCTGCTTCTTCGGCTTCTGGATGGGAGGTGATGATCGCTGATGTTGGTGACATTGTCATCTCATGGCCCCCAAAGCTGTGAGGCCCTATGTGGAATTCTACACTTGCACCTACCCCCATGCCAACTGTCCCGGGACCCTGCCGTACCCAGGCTCCCCTCCCCAGAACCTGAGCCTTCTCCTCCCGCTCAGCCAGATGACCCTGGTCTCTCTCCTCGCCTCCCTCCAGGGGATGAGGGAGGGGGACTTCCGATGAACTCTGGCCGAGGTGATGGGAATCCCTGAAGCCAGGATGTTCTGTGGGAAAGAGCTGGAAGGGAGTGCTGAGCCCCGTGACCCTGCTGGTCCTGGGGCCACTGCCTCAAGTCCAGAGGAGAGGGCCACCCCCATCCGCAACCTCAGAAACCTCCTGAGATACCCGGTGATCGGGAGGCAGCCCACAGCTGCACACCGTGTATATCGGGCGCAGCCCAGGAGCATGCCCCAATTCCCAGGCTGACGCTGGGAGTGGGAGGGTGCCGGGCAGTCATCTTTCTCTGACGCATGGGGAGATGAAGGCCTGGCAGAGATAGTCTGGCTGGAGGCTGAGTGGAGCAGGGCTGAGAGGAGGCCGAGGCCGTGGGGACATGTCCACAGCTGGGGGTGGGGGAGGGGAGACAGCAGTTACTGGCCCCAGCTGGGTTAAGTGATGGCTCCGAAGGAAGGCTCAGGAAGGGTGGGCCAGGGACTACACAATCAGAGTCACTAACTCTAGCCCTGACCTGGGATGACTGAGAAGGCAGGACCCAAGCCCTGAAGAACAGGAGTCATAAGCCCAGCCCTAGAAATGACTCGTAAAACACTGCTCCACAGAAGGGCAGGGGCCTTTCAGTGGATGGAGGTCCAGGGGTGGCTCCGTCAGTTCCCAAGCAAGCCTGAGACCAGGGATGGAGGCAGGCTGGGCTCCCTGGACCCCTGGAGCAGCCCGGCTTCATCCCTTAAAACCCTGGCCCCATGGACAGAGGCCAGGCTCCATAGCTGCCCGGAAAATAGTGTGCGGGCTGCTCCCTTTGTGCCTCTGCCTCAGCCAACGGGGTGACATTGGACAAGTTACTTAACCTCTCTAGACTTCAACTACCTCATCTATAAAATGGGAATAATAGGCCGGGCGCGGTGACTCACGCCTGTAATCCCAGCACTTTGGGAGGCTGAGGCGGGGGATCACGAGGTCAGGAGATCGAGACCATCCTGGCTAACACGGTGAAACCCTGTCTCTACTAAAAAAAAATACAAAAAGTTAGCCAGGCTTGGTGGCGGGCGCCTGTAGTCCCAGCTACTCAGGAGGCTGAGGCAGGAGAATGGCGTGAACCCAGGAGGCGGAGCTTGCAGTGAGCTGAGATCACACCACTGCACTCCAGCCTGGGCAACAGAGCAAGACTCCGTCTCGATAAATAAATAAATAAATGGGGATAATAGGCCGGGTGCGGGGGCTCACGCCTGTAATCCCAGCACTTTGGGAGGCCAAGGTGGGTGGATCACCTGAGGTTAGGAGTTCGAGACCAACCTGGCCAACACAGTGCAATCTCGTCTCTACTAAAAATACAAAAAATTAGCTGGGTGTGGTGGTGCACGCCTGTAGTCCCAGCTACTCGGGGGCTGAGACAGGAGAACTGCTTGAACCTGGGAGGTGGAGGTTGCAGTGAGCTGAGATGGTGCCACTGCACTCCAGCCTAGGGGACAGAGCGAGACCCTGTCTTAAAAGAAAAAAAAAAAAAAACGGGGGGATGGGGATAATTGCTATGTTTTGCTTAGACATTGTGAAGATCAAAGGAGACAATGTGTAGGAAGTGCCTTTAATCTACAAACTAGTAGGCCAGGTGCAGTGGCTCACACCTGCAATCCCAGCACTTTGGGAGGCTGAGGCAGGAGGATTATCTGAGTCCAGGAGTTCGAGACCACCCTGGGCAACAAGTGAGACCTCATCTCTATAAAAAATAGAAAAAATAAGGGCCAGGCACAGGGGCTTGTGCCTGTAATCCCAGCATTTTGGGAAGCCGAGGCGGGTGGATCACCTGAGGTCAGGAGTTTGAGACCAGCCAGACCAACATGGTGAAACCCCATCTCTACTAAAAATACAAAAAATAGCCAGGCATGGTGGCTCGTGCCTGTAATCCCAGCTACTTGGGAGGCTGAGGCAGGAGAACTGCTTGAAACTGGGAGGCGGAGGTTGCAGTGAGCCGAGATCACACCACTGCACTCCAGCCTGGGTGACAGAGCAAGATACCGTCTCAGAAAAAAAGAAAAAATAGAAAAAATTTGCCAGGTGTGGTGGTGCCTGCCTGTAGTCCCAGCTACTCGGGGAGGCTGGGGCAGGAGGATTGCTTGGGCCTGGGAGGTCAAGGCTGCAGTAAGACATGGTTGTACCATGGCACTCCAGCCTGGGCGACGGAATGAGACCCTGTCTCAAAACATACTGTTGTTGAGCACCTAGGGCGCTAGGCGGCCTGCCAGAAGAGAGGTAATACGGGTCTTACAGGGCATCTCACCTGGTCTGGGAAGGGAGACTTCCGCTGAACCTTGAGAGAGCTTCCCAATGGAGCAGCCTAGCACAGGGGTCAGCAAACCTCCACCCCTGCCCCCAGGCTAAATCCAACTTGCTGCCCGTTTTTGTTCAGTCCACAAAAAAATGGTTTTTATAAGTTTTCGTTTCTTTTTTTTTTTTTTTTTTAAGACAGGGTCTCACTCTGTTGCCCAGGCTGGAGTGCAGTCGCACGATCTCAGCTCACTGCAACCTCTGCCTCCAGGTTCAAGCGATTCTCCTACCTCAGTCTCCCAAGTAGCTGGGAGTATAGGTGTGTGCCACCGCATCTGGCTAATTTTTTTCATATTTTTAGCAGAGATGGGGTTTCACCATGTTGGCCAAGCTGGTCTCAAACTCCTGACCTCAAGTGATCTGCCCACCTCGGCCTCCCAAAGTGCTGGGATTACAGGTGTGAGTTACCGCACCCGGCCTACATGTTTTAATTTTAATTTTTATTTTCATTATATTTTTGAGACAGGTTCCTGCTCTATTGCCCAGGCTGGAGTGCGGTGGTGTGATCATGACTCACTGCTGCCTTGACCTCCTAGGCTCAAGGGGTCCTCTTGCCTCAGCCTCCTTGACTAACTGGGACCACAGGTGTGCACCACCATGCCTGACTAATTTCTTCATTTTTTGTAAAGACGGAGTCCCACTGTGTTTCCCAGGCTGGTCTTGAACTCCTGGGCTCAAGTGATCCTCGCACCTTGGCCTCCCAAAGTGCTGGGATTACAGACGTAAACCACTGTGCCTGGCTAGTTTTTACATTTGTAAGTGGTTGAAAAACCAAGCAAAAGAAAAAAGAGTATTCCATGATGTGAAAATTACCCGGAATTCGAGTTGCAGTGTGCAGACGCAGTTGTGTTGGAGCTCAGCCACACCCACTTGTTTGTGAGTGGCCTGTGACTGCTTTCTCACTAAGCAGAGGCTGACATATTTACTACCTGGCCCTTTTCAGAGAAAGTTTGCTGCCCTCCGGCCTAGGGGAAGCACATTCAAAACTCAGCGGGCAAAAGACTACAAGGTTCTGGGCACTGGCAGAAGGCCACTACAGCTGGAGCAGAGATGGGAAGGCAGGTGTTGGGAGCCGGCGGGACAGAGGCCACAGAGGCCACCAGCTCCTGACACCAAAGAGGGCCCTGCCATTCCCACCCAGAAGAGGACAGAGGTCAAGGTGGGGGGGCTCTGTCCAGTGGCCACCATCCAGGTGCCCTCCTGCCAAGCCTCCCAGGCAAGCAGGGAGGAGAGGAGGGACTAGGGAGGAAGAGAGAGCGCCCCATCTGTATATTTGCAGGGAGCAGCAGACAGCGTGGAAGCCTTCAAATTAGGACACCCTCGATCCTTCTCCGTGGAAACTGGGGGATGCCTCTCTTCTGTGGGGCTGGACTACCCCTCCCTTGCCCCATGGAGCCAAGACAGGCTTGAGGTTCAGGGCTCAGGGTTTGGGGAGGGGCTGCTGTCCTAACTCTAACTACCGCCCACACTCCCCCGCTACACCCCCACCCCCTGCCGCCAGCGAGACCTGTGGGGTCCTCCCTCCACCTCTCTTCTGTGAAGAGAGCAGAGAGAGTGACGCTGACACAGCAGATTGAGGGCAGCCCCCCGGGGAGTCTGGGGTGGGGCCACATCTGGCTGAGGGGTGCTGAGGTCACAGCTGGGACCCACGTGGCCTTCTGGTGGGGAGAGGAGCTGCCACCAAGGAGGATGAGGAACCAGAGAGCATTGTTGGGGCTCCTGTGGGAGGCTGGGACCATAGAAGGCTCTCAGAGGACCCCCAGGCACTTACGGGGCTGCCCAGGCCATCCATCTGGGGGAAGGTGGTGCCCACTCCCATCCCAGCACACTTTGGTGGGATGACATGTGCACACCCACGCCAGAGGGGGCTTCTCCCCTGGGTGAGGGTGGCAGTCGGGCTGGGGTCCCTCTCTCCCTGGACAGATTCTTCTCTGAGATGGATTCTGGGGGTCGGTTTTTCCTTCCCGGCCCTTTCCTCACTCTGCCCAGATCTGCAAACCCAGGGTTGGGGCTGGTCTGCCCCTCATTCGTCTCTGAGTTCCCTTCCAGAGTCAGGGGTCCTTAGGCAGCTGCCTAAGGACTAGCCTCCCAGAGTCACCCTCTGATGCATCTGGGACCAGTTGGAGTGGCTCTGGACATACCTCCCCTTCCTCAGTCATCTCGAGACTCCCCAAAATTGGGGTGGAGTTTCAGAGGTGGGGTGGAGGTGCTGGTGGGAGCGTGGAAGAAAAAGGAGGCTGGGAGCAGCCTCCACTGTCCTCCTCTCCGGCCCTAACACGCACTGCTTGCACCTGGGTTGGGTGTCCCTGTCCGGAGGACAGACACACAGAGGGCACTTGAGTGGATGCGGGAGGCCAGTTGGGCTTGCTCAGGTGGGAAGTCAGGGAATCAGGAGGAGGCTGCAGGCTAAGTCATTCTGGGGTGGGTGGCGTCATGGGAAATGTGTGTCTATCCCTCTGCCGGGCACACAGAGAACAGACTCCTCCAGTTAGTCCAGCAGGGCAGGGCGTGCTTGCTAGAGCACAGGCCAAGCCTCCTGCCAGCCAGGACTGCAGAGGGTCCCCCTTCTTCCCTCTCTCCTCTTCACCACAGCTGCAAAGTGTGGGACCTGCTAGCTCAGTCCCCTTTCCTTCCCTCCTTTTTCTCTCCCTACCTGTCCACCTTCCCCTGTCCTGGTGCTGGGAGGCCCTCTTCAGCCAGGCTGAGGCTGACGCCTGGTCTCCAGCCCCCTCCTCTGGCAGCCACGGCTAACTCTTGGCTCACACACCTACCTGGCTCCTTCACCCAGGGGAGCCCCACCTCCCAGCCATCCTGGGTCTAGGATCCAGAATGCTCAAGTCCTGGATGTGGCCTCACTTTACATTGAACCTTCCAGCCAAGGTCCCCACCCTTGCCCTTCCCTGTTCCTCCCTCCCACTCTCTGAACTTCCTAAAGCCCCTCCCCTCCCTGCCTGCAAGTCACCTGACTGGGAGGCCAGCCCTACCCAGATTCCCCACCCCAACTCTCCCAGCTCTGAAAACAAGAAGTGCTGTCCCTGCACTGCAAACCCCAACCTGGTCCCGGTGCACACATTCCAGCCATGCCGCTCAGGCAGTCATGCTCCTATAAACACGTACACACTCACACACGTGCACACATGCACACATATGCACGTATGTACCTGCACAGCGCTCACATGCACAATCGCACGTGTATCTGTGCACACACGTGTGCATCCTCGTGCACACACATACATGTGCATATTCACATTCTCACACACATACATGCACTCTTGAACCACCTGGACCGTTTTACACCCGACACTTCTTCCTCTCATGCTTGTGAAGTGCTACTTCCTGTATCTTAAATCCCCTCCAGGGACCTGCAATTAAAACTTGGGGTCACCATTAGCTCCCCCAAGGCTCTTTCCAGAGCAGAACCCCCACCCCACCTTTCAGGTCAGTTATACTTTCCTGCTCCCAAGAACTGACATATACTTTAAAATCTATATAGCTGAGCTTAAAAAAAAAAAAACCCTATTACTGTCGGATATTGGTTAATGATTGGTGGGGGAGTTGGAGGGGGAGAAATCCCCGCCCACAAGGCTCAGTTTCACTGGGAAAGGGACTTTCCTTAGAAGGAACCAAGACGTCTTGTATCAGCTCTTAACGATTTGGGAAGGGAAGCTAAATAGCTCTTTCCTGTAATTCGAACAACTAAATTATTCATCGAGAGCTGCAGACAGAGATTGGACAGTGACCCGAGAGGCAGGAGACCCCCGCCCAGCCCCATGACCCAGGCACAGGGCTGCCTCTCCAGCTCCTGAGGGGCCAGTGCTTGAATTAGAGGGGTCTGGAAAGTGAGTGGCCCCAGGGTCCCAAAGGGTGGTGGGAGAGCCTGGACTCTAGCTGGGAGATGGGGGAGGAGGGAGACAGGAGAGAATCAAAGGGCCCTGGCACTCAGGGACTTGTCCAGATGGGAAGGGGCCTCAGTGGCTTCTCCTTGCTGTCCCCGCTGCAGCCTGGAGCCTCCCCCTGACCTTGGGCTGTTGGGGTGAAGTGGGCAGGCCCAGAATCCTCCCTAAAGACACGGTCTGGCCTCCTTCTGCCACGGGAGGCTTGGAATGGCGAGGCAGGGAACAAGGGACCACCAAGCTTGTCCCTCAAATTCAAAACAGCCTGCAGCTCCACTCCCCTTGACGCCCGGTTCTGGGCACGGGAGGCACAGCTGAATGAGAAATATTGCCCCGAAGCTCCGGTTCCACCATGCACTCGCCCTCAGTGCGCAGGCCTTGTGCTCTGAGCCGGGAGGGAGGCAGAGACAGCGTTGGCTTGGAATGGGGTACTCAAGCATTGTTCTCTGTTGGGGGCCCAGCTCTGTCCATCCGGGGGACCAACCAGAGGAGCAGGGGCTGGAGAAGGGGGCCCAGGCATGGCCGTGGCTGGCCACATCCCAGCACAGGTCTCCTTTTCCAACAAGAAAGGACTCTGGGAGGAGAGATCTCGGCCTTCTCTGCCTCCCCACTCCCTCCCGTGGTGCACAGTGCCTGGACTTGGTAGGTGCTCTGTAAACACGAAAGGAGCCAGTGGGTGCACAGATGGAGGCTGGACAGACAGACAGACGCAGGGAGGGAAACCATAAGGGGCAGGAAGTGAGTGGGTGTGCGTGTGTGAGGACTGAGATTCAGTGAGTTCAGTGAGGTGTCAGGACGGGAGGGAAAAAGTCAACAGGGGACCACAGGAAAAGTAAAAGAGAAAGAGAGACTCAGCAGGAGGAGGAGGAGGAGGAGGAGGAGCAGCGCAGGAGGCCCGTTTGGAAACTGGAGCCCCCGGGGGCAGCACGTGCTGACTCACCCTCCTGCCTTCCATTTTCCCTGTTTCCTGGGGATTCTCATTTTATTTTCGGGAAAGCTGCCTGCTCTGTGACTAATTTGTTCTTAAACAAACCAAACCCAGGCAGTGGGGAGGCTGGGCGGGGCCTGAGTCACTCTCTACCCAGGGGGGACCACACCTCAGGGGGTGGCCTCCCCCACACTCCCGAGGGTCTCCCAGCCTCGGCCTGCAGGTGACTCCACTGCTCCTCAGAGACGCAGCGCCCACTCCCGACAGGGACACCCTAGGCTGCAAAGAACCGTAGGCTGCTGAGCAAGTTCCTTGGTTATCCACAGCCTAAAACCATGCCTGGCACAGAGGCGATGCTCCATTTGTGTTTGTTGACTGACTGTCTGACTGACCAACTCTGATTCCTCACTCTCCTCTCCCACTAACTCCTTGAACCCTACCTATCTATCCCACAGGCCCTCAGCTGTGTGACATGGACTTTACTAACGACCACCCTTTACCGGAACCATAATCTCTGCCAGACCCCAGGATACGTGGGTTCTTTCTCTGAATGTGCAGGACACTGCAGGACCCTGCCTGGCCTCTGGGGCGTGTTCCTAACCACTGTGCCTTCTGGGTTCACTCAGGGCTGTCATCACTGGGCCTACCTGTGCCCATCTGGCAGCAGAGCAGGTCAGGAGGGCAGCCTGCAGCCCCCAGGCCCACCTCCAGGCAAGAGGGAGATGCCACTCCCTTTATTTTACAGAAGAAGAAACTGAGGCTCAGAGAAGTGCGAGGTCACTGGGCCAGGGAGTAGCAGACACAAGATTGGAACCCAGATCACAAAGCACCCTCACTTACCCTCGTCTGCCATCTGCTACCCTCCACTGCAGGCTGTGAAGCCGAGAGGAGGGCTCTGAAAACAGCTCAGCCCTGGACCTCATGGGGCAGGATGACGTGAACCAGGGGGCGGGCGGGGGTGTGTTTTCTCCAGTTCTAAGGGGCGGTGGGGCGGGGAGGGGGAGCACAGAAGCATGCAGCCACTAAACCCAGGTCTCCAAAGTGGGACATGCACAAGACAACTCACCGGCATACGGAAAGGAAAACAACCCCTCTGTTTCTATCTTTTATTTCATCCTCTTTAAATCTCAACTTTTATGGATACATAATATATAAACCTAGTAATAAAGTGCCTATGGTTTATAAATAAATAAATATACACGCTCGGGGAGAAAAGTGCCCCCACCCCCACTGCAGTGGCCGCACCTTGCCTAGTAGGTGCTCAATAAACATTTTTGTGACTGGGGCAGCCGGGAGGCGGCTCTTCCTGTATCAGGAGACACACCCACCCCCAGCACCTCCTCCAGCCGAGCCCACCTGCGCCCTGGGCGGGGCGTGGCTGCGGGCTTGGCTCCCCGCCTCCGCCTGGCCCTGGCGTGGCGCCACCTTCCACCGGGTGGCCGCGAGGATACCGGGAAGGGAGGCGGGTTCGCCTCGCAGCTGCTGAAAGCCCGCCCCACGGCTTCCCCGGGCTGCCCCCAGTTCCCTCCCTCCTCCCGCTTGCCCTGGGGAGCGCGGCGCTGGGAGGCCCTGGGCGCCCCCACGACAGGACGGGTCCCCGGGGGTGGCACGCGCCCAGAGCGGCCCAGCAGGGCGCGGCAGCCTGGGGCGCCCGGGTACCTGGCTCGGCCCTGCCCTCAGCCAAGGGCGGCCCCGGGCTCCAGCCGCCGAGCCTCGCGCCGCTCGGGAGCACGTTTCCAGTAAGCGCCAGCAAGTGGAGCCGGGCCGAGTTCCCGACAGCCCGGCCGGGGCGCAGGCTCGCAGAGAGGCCGGGGCCGCGCCGCAGCGGCTGCATCTGCACCAGCGATCAATGCTCGCCCGCGCCGCCCCGGGCTCCCCTCCTGCCCTTGGAGCGGCTGGGGTCCTAGGTCGTCCGAGCCCGCTGGGCTGCAGGGCCCCGCGCCCCCTCCCCATCATGCCTGGGTCCTGGGTCCCCTCATTCCTGTCCCTGCTGGACAAGCCTCCACTAGTCAGTCCTGCCCAAGAGCTGCAAGGAGCGTTAACCTGGTGCGGTGCTCAGGACCCTGCCTGGAGACCCCCGCATTGGCCACCGCTCTTACTATCAGATACCAAATCCTAGGCTTTGGAAGCTGAACCAGCCAAGCCCATCTCTTAACTACAACTATTTTCTACACTCACCCTTCCCCCAGCTTTTTTTTTTTGGGGGGGGGGGGGGCAGTGTCTTGCTCTGTCACCCAGGCTGGAGTGCAGTGGTGCCATCTTGGCTCACTGCAACCTCCACCTTCCAGGTTCAAGTGATTCTCCCACCTCAGCCTCCCAAGTAGCTGGGACTATAGGCACGCACCAACACACCTGGCTAATTTTTGTATTTTTGTAGAGATGAGGTTTCACCATGTCGGCCAGGCTGGTCTCGAACTCCTGACCTCAAATGATCCGCCCGCCTTGGCCTCCCAAAGTGCTGGGATTACAGGTGTGAGCCACCATGCCCAGCCAGTGGCCTGTGTTTGTTACTGCCTGAGCCTCCTCTCAAGGGCAGGGGCTGTGTCACAGGTGTCTCCTATTGCAAGCTTGGCTCACGACCTGGCCCGCAGCATGACAGCTGGAAGAGTACAGTATTATATACAGATGGGGTTACCCCAGGAGGGGGTAGAACCACGACCAAATGAGGTGCTGGCCAAGGGGGAGGGATTATGGCTAGATGGTAGAAGGAGGAAGTTATTAATACAAACTATGGCAGAGTGAGGGAACACCACACACCTTTCTCCTTTATTCTGTTCATTTTTGTTTATGTTAACTAATTTCCTTTTTTCCCTTTTTTTTCCCCTTACTATTCTACATAACATATAGGATCCAGGGTCAACACACAGTGTTGTCCAGGCTGCACACTGCACAACTCCAAGAGGGCACTGTTGGAAAAGTCTATATTGCAAATGATACCTATGCCTCTCGGGGCCTCTGGGGGCCCTGGGGATGGGTGACTTTAATTAGTCTATGGGATTTCTGCCCAGAAGAGGAGTGACCACCACCCACAGCTGGAGAGTGACTGATCAGAACATCAGGTTTTTCCTTCTGGGGAGAGGGTGTGTGTGTGTGGGCGGGGGATGGGAGGGTGGTGCAGAGTTGCATGGTATTAGGTGAAAGCTCTGGCTGCTTTTGATGCCATGCTGTGGAAGATCAGCAAGATGCTGGCTGATGGAATCAGCTCCTTTAATCTTTTGTTTAGATGGTTGGTGTCTTGGTCCATTCATGCTGCTTTAGCAAAATACCTAGACTGGGTAATTTACAAAGAACAGAAATGTATTTCTCACAGTTCTGGAGGCTGAGAAGTCCAAGATGATGGTGCTGGCAAGTTTGGTGTTAGTGAGGGCTGCTCTCTGCTTCCAGGATGGTGCCTTGGTGCTGCACCCTCCAGAGGGAATGAACACTGCATCCTCACAGGGAGGAAGGGATGGAAGGGCAAAAACCGAGCTGAACTGAACACTCTACAAAGCCCCTTCCTTTCCTTTCCTTTCTTCCCTTCCTTCCTTCCTTCCTTCCTTCCTTCCTTCCTTCCTTCCTTCCTTCCTTCCTTCCTTCCTTCCTTCCCTCCCTCCCTCCCTCCTTCCTTCCTTCCTTCCCTCTCTCTCTCTTTCTTTGTCTGTCTGTCTGTCTGTCTTTCTTTCTTTCACACAGAACCTGGCTCTGTCACCCAGGCTGGAGCGCAGTGGTGCCATCTCAGCTCTCGCGCTCTCTCTCTCTCTCTTTCTTTCACACAGAGCCTCGCTCTGTGTCACCCAGGCTAGAGTGCAGTGGTGCCATCTCAGCTCACTGTAACCTCTGCCTCCCGGGTTCAAGTGATTCTCCTGCCTCAGCCTCCCGAGTGGCTGAGATTACAGGTCTGTGCTACCACACCCAGCTAATTTTTTTGTATTTTTAATAGAGACAGGTTTCGCCATGTTGACCAGGCTGGTCTCGAACTCCTGACCTCAGGTGATCTGCCAGCCTCAGCCTCCCAAAGTGCTGGGATTATAGGTGTGAGCCACCATGTCCGGACTTCAAAGCCTCTCTTATAAAGGTCTTAATCCCATTCAGGAGGGAGAAGCTCTCCTGACCTAATCACCTCCCAAAGGATCTACCTCTTAACACTATTGCATTGGAGTTCAGGCTCATCTCATGAATGATGGGGGTTACATTCAGACCACAGCAGCTGGAAAGCTAGAAACTATTTCCCAGGTTCCCTTTAGATGTGACTTTCTCTCTGAAAATCAATGCGTTCTTGTGGAATTGGGAAGTGGAAGGAAGACAGACTCTTGTCTTTCTGCAGCTGCATGGGTATGAAAGTGGGTTCCATTGGCCGGGCGCGGTGGCTCAAGCCTGTAATCCCAGCACTTTGGGAGGCCGAGACGGGCGGATCACGAGGTCAGGAGATCGAGACCATCCTGGCTAACACGGTAAAACCCCGTCTCTACTAAAAAATACAAAAAAAAAACTAGCCGGGCGAGGTGGCGGGCGCCTGTAGTCCCAGCTACTCGGGAGGCTGAGGCAGGAGAATGGCATAAACCCGGAAGGTGGAGCTTGCAGTGAGCTGAGATCTGGCCACTGCACTCCAGCCTGGGCAACAGAGCGAGACTCCGTCTCAAAAAAAAAAGAAAGTGGGTTCCAGCAGAAACACTGGTTGGCAATGGCTGCATTTCCCATTCTGCCATCTCAGTGCCTGATTTGTGGACGTGGGAGTGGGGAGGATCGGGGACGGTGGTGGAGGTATGACCTTGCCCTGGAAAGCTTTGACCTTCCATGTCTCACAGTGATTGTTTCCTCAAGTCCATGAATCTTTACCAATGGTTTTATGAATTCCTGATTCCTTATGTTAAAATCCCTTTTGGCTTGAAACACCTGAGGTAGATTCTCCTTGCACAGAACCCTGACAGGTACACAGTGCAAAATGCAGCAATGGGGCAAACAGGTGCTGGCACGTCTGTCCAAAGGAACACTAGAAGAGAGAGAGACAGAGCCCTTTCAAAGCTGATAGAGGACAGTCTGACAGTCTAAGACATATTAAGGGATAAAAATCAAGGTGCAGAAGAGTGTGTGTGGCATGCTGTGATTTGTAGGGGGATAGAAGGAAGAAAGTTTGGTGGGGCGTGGTGACTTACCCTTGTAATCCCAGCACTTTCAGAGGCTGAGGTGGGTGGATCACCTGAGGTCAGGAGCTTGAGACCAGCCTGGCCAACATGGTGAAGCCCCATCTCTACTAAAAAAAATACAAAAATTAGCCAGGCATGGTGGCATGCACCTACCTACTCACTCGGGAGGCTGAGGCAGGAGAATCGTTTGAACCCGGAAGGCAGAAGTTGCAGCACGCCGAGATTGCACCATTGCACTCTAGCCTAAGTAACAGAGCGAGACTCCATCTCAAAAAAAAAAAAAAAGAAAGAAGAAAGTGTGTATATGTATATGCATGTATTTGCTTTCATGTCCATAAAATATACTTGGAAACATACTTTTTTTTTTTTTTTTTTTTGAGACAGAGTCTTATGGTGTTGTCCAGGCTGGAGTGAAGTGGCGCGATCTCGGCTCACTGCAACCTCCGTCTCTGGGTTTAAGCAATTCTACTACCTCAGCCTCCCGAGTAGCTGGGATTACAGGTGCCCGCCACCACGCCAGCTAATTTTTGCATTTTTTTTTTTTTTTTATTAGAGACGGGGTTTCACCACGTTGGCCAGGCTGACCTCAGGTGATCTCCCTGCCTCGGCCTCCCGAAGTGCTGGGATTACAGGCATGAGCCACTGCACCCAGCCTGGAAACATACATTTTTAAAAACGATTTGTGAGCCAGGTGCAGTGGCTCATGTCTGTAATTCCAGCAAATTCTTGAGGCTGAGGCAGGAGGATGTCTTAAGGCCAGAAGTTCAAGGATGGCCTGGGCAATATAGTGAGACCCTCATCTCTATAAAAAATAAGAAAATTAGCTGGGTGTGCTGGTGTGTGCCTGTGATCCCAGTTACTTCAGAGGCTGAGGCAAGAGGATTGCTTGAGCCCAGGAGGTGGAGGCTGCAGTAAGCCATGATTGTGCCACTGCACTCCAGCCTAAGCAACAGAACGAGACCCTGTCTCAAAAAGTACAGAATAAAGGCTGGGCGCGGTTGATCAGGCCTATAATCCCAGCACTTTGGGAGGCCAAGGTGGGCAGGTCACTTGAGGTCAGGAGTTTGAGATCAGCCTGGCCAACATGGTGAAACCCCATCTCTACTAAAACTACAAAAATTAGCCGGGCCTGGTGGCACATGCCTGTGATCCCAGCTACTTGGGAGGCTGAGGCAGGAGACTCGCTTGAACCACGGAGGTAAATGTTACAGTGAGCCAAGATCGTGCCACTGCATTCCAGCCTGGGTAACAGAGCCAGACTCAGTCTCAAAAAAAAAAAAATAAATAAATAAATAAATAAATAAATAAATAAAAATAGATAAAAAATAAAAAGAAGGCAGCTCTCTCCAAGTCAAGAAGAGAACCTTCATGGGGAACTGAGTCAGCTCAGCCACAACCTTGACCTTGAACTTCCCAGCCTCCAGAATGGTGAGAAATAAATGTCTGTTGTTTCAGCGCCCAGTGTGGAATTTTGTTCTGGCAGCCCACGCTAAGACACTCTCCCTCCACCTTCAAAGTCAGCAGGCAGGGATCTCTCGGACCTCCTTCTTAGAAGGACCCCTGTGATTACATTTAGGGCCCACCCAGATGATCCAGGATAATCTCCCATCTCAAGAGCCTTCCCTTCATCACATTTGCAAAGTCCCTTTTGCCATATAAGGTGACACAGTCACAGGTTCCAGGAATCGGGACATGGGCACCTTTGGGGGCCCATCATTCAGCTGACCACAAAGACAGACATTTCTCAGTAAACCCCTTTCACAATTGAATTTTGAACTATATGAATGTATTACTCATCCAAAAATACAATGTCAATCAAACAAAGGAGACTGGTGGTGAGATCAGAGGTACCCAGGACAGGGAGAGGAAGCTCAGGGGTCATTCTCCGCCCTGGGCCTCAGTCCTCTCCTCTCTAAGGGAGGGAGTAAGACCCATGACTGCTGGGTCTGGAGGACTTTGAGCCTCAAGCTTCTGTGCTGAGAGGGGTGGTGATGTTTCCTGCCTGCCAGGGCTGCTGCAGGGATTAAATCGTGCAACAAGAAGCATCCCAAATCCTCCCAAGCAATAACCACTGTGGTCTGGCGGTAGCGGTGGCTCAAGCCTGTAATCCCAGAACTTTGGGAGGCGAGGCGAGGATCACGAAGTCAGGAGTTGAGACCATCCTGGCTAACCACGTTGAAACCCGTCTCTACTAAAAATACAAAAAAGCCTTAAGCTGGTGGCGGTGGCCTGTAGTCCCAGCTTCTTTCGGGAAAACTGAAAGAGGCAGGAGAATGGTAAAAACCCAGGGCCGAGGAGCTTGCAATGAGCTGAGAGATCCGGCCACTGCACTCCAGCCTGGGCTGGCCTGGCGAGACTCCGTCTCAAAAAAATAAAAAAAAAAAAAATAACCACTGGTCATGGAAAAGCTGGTAACAGAAGCCACTCTTTTTTTTTCTTTTTTTTTTGAGCAGTCTCACTAACTCGCCCAGGCAGATGCTGGCTTGAGATCTCCTTTCACGCTCATCCATATTATAACCTCGATAACTGAGACTACAGGCGCTCTCTCGGCTATACAGAAACAGCTCACCGTGTTAACAGGTAGTCTCGATCTCGACCTCGTCGCCCGTCTCTAAAAATGCTGGCTTCCTGGCCTCAGCCTCTTAAGTCAGCTGCTCTCCTCTCCCCAGCATGGAGAGAAAGCCGTCCCTCCGGCCGGACACAGTGGCTCACACTCATGCTGTAATTCCAGCACTGTGGGAGGTCAAGGTGGGAGGATCGCTTGAGTCCAGGAGTTCGAGGCCAGCCTAGGCGACGCAGTGAGACCCTGTCTCTAAAAAATACGTTGGGCGTGGTGGCTCATGCTTGTAATCCCAGCACTTTCGGAGGCCAAGGCAGGTGGATCACTTGAAGTCAGGAGTTCAAGACCAGCCTGGCTCACATGGTGAAACCCCATCTCTACTAAAAATACAATAATTAGCTGGGCATGGTGATGGGTGCCTGTAATCCCAGCTACTCAGGAGGCTGAGGCAGGAAAATTGTTTGAACCTGGGAGGCAGAGGTTGCAGTGAGCCAAGATGGTGCCATTGCACTCCAGCCTGGACGACAAGAGCGAAATTCAGTCTCAAAAAAAAGAAAGAAAGAAAAGGAAAGGAAAAAGGGAAGGGAAGGGAAGGGAAGGGAAGGGAAGAGAAGGGGAGGGGAGGGGAGGGGAGGAAAAGGAGAGGAGAGGAGAGGAGAGGAGAGGAAAGGAAAAAAGATGAGCCAGGCATGGTGACGTGCACCTTTAGTTCCAGCTACTTGGAAAGCTGAGATGGGAGGACCACTTGAGCCCTGGAGTTCCAACGAGCAGTGAGGTGTGATTGTGCCACTGCACTCTGGCCTGGATGACAGAGTAAGACCTTATCTCTGGGGGAAAAAAGAAAAAAAAAGCAGCAGCAAGCTGTTCCTCTGCCCATGTCCTATTTTCTACAGAGCCCTGTGCCTTCACATTGCCCCGTTCCAGGAAGGACTGGCCTGGGAGTGAGTTAGGCACCCAGTACAGGTGCTGGCCACACCCGGGACTCTTCTCAGCACAGTGACTGACAACAGCATCCTGGAGTCAGATGGAACTGGACTGGAATCCCGTTCTGTCCCCAGGCTGCCATCCAGTGCTGTTGCCTGCTAAGCACCCCCTTTCTCTTCTCTTTGTAGAAGCATCTTGGATTCTACCCCTTCATCACTCTTGCTGCATGTGGCTCAGTGATGGGCCTGACCTGCTCAGGACTGGTCAAACAGAACATGCACACCCTAGTTGGTCCAGACAGGGACAAGACCCAACCATGCCAAGGCCATCCAGCCCCGGCCTTTCCCTGGAGCTGGCTGCAGCCATTTCTGCTACCGCTAGAAACAGTCTGCCTGAGGGCGAGGTTACGGCAGAGGAAAGCCGACCTGGGAGATGGAGAGGGACAGTTTCCAGGTGACATCACTGGTGAACCTAGATCCAACTGTGCCTGAGGCCCAGCTCTAAGCCTTTGTGTTTCTGCATGGGAGCCAGTAATACAACCTCCTGCTAATTGCTTCGGGCCGTTTACACTGGCTTCAAAAAATCCTGGCTGACAGCTATTAGCTGAACTTGGACACTTCACATGTGTGTTCTGTGCCTCAGAAGGAATATTCAATGGAAATAATAATATCTATTCATAGGGCTGTTGTGATTCTGAAATAAGATAATGAATGAAAGTCCCTAATTAGGCTGGGCCTGGTGGCACTCACCTGTAATCCCAGCTGCTAGGGAGGCTGAGGCTGGAGAATCACTTGAACCCAGGAGTTCAAGACCAGCCAGGGCAACACAATGGAATTGCATCTCAAGTTTTTCAAGTACCTAATTTGGTGTTTGGCACACAGTAAGCTCAACTGTGGTACCAGAGTTATTATTTTGTAGGAATTGGGTTAGAATCATGTTAATCAACACACATGCATGATTCAAATGGGACTACTCCATCTCAACTGGAAAAAAAAAGCCTAATTGTTGGGAAACCAGTCTTAGCTCTGACTGCTGTAGAAAACTGGATGGAGGCCGGGCGCAGTGGCTCACGCCTGTAATCCCAGGTCTTTGGGAAGCCGAGGCGGGCGGATTACGAGCTCTGGAGATCGAGACCATGGTAAAACCCTGTCTCTACTAAAAAACAAACACAAAAACTTAGCCGGGCATGGCGGCGGGCGCCTGTAGTCCCAGCTACTCGGGAGGCTGAGGCAGGAGAATGGCGTGAACCCAGGAGGCGGAGTTTGCAGTGAGCCGAGATCGCACCACTGCCCTCCAGCCTGGGCAACAGAGCAAGACTCCGTCTCAAAAAAAAAAAAAAAGAAAATTGGATGGAGATCAGGAAACCCATGTCATGGGGCACCCAGTCATGAGGCAGAGACCCTCTCCCTCTTTTGAGCCAGCAAGGCTCTGACCAAAGAAAACGCCCATCAGTAACTGTGGACGTACCTTAAAATGACTGCAAGCAGTCACCCTTGGGTAAGCTCCTCCGGGCGAAAGGCAAAGCCTGGGAGCTTCTTCTAGCCAATAGAACATGGCAAAGATGATGATGTCACTCCCATGATTACATTACATTAGAAAAGACTCCCACTTAGCCGACTGGACTGAGATCCTCCTCATTGGCTCGGAGGAGAAGGCAGCCACCGTGCCCGGCTAATTTTTATATTTTTAGTAGGGACAGGGTTTCACCATGTTGGCCAGGATGGTCTTAATCTCTTGACCTCGTGATCCACCCACCTTGACCTCCCAAAGTGCTGGGATTACAAGCGTGGGGCACCGCACCCGGCCTGACAAAATACTTTAGACTGGGTAATTTACAAACAACAGAAATTCATCGCTCACAGTGCTAGAAGCTGCAAAGTCCACCATCAAGGCGCTGGCCGATCTGGTGTCTGGCGAGGACCCATTCCTTACAAACGACACCTTCTTGCTCTGTCCTCAGGTGGTGGAAGGGGAAACACGCTCCCTCAAGCCTCTTTTATAAGGGCATGAATCCCATTTGTGAGGGTGAAGCCCTCTTGATTTAACCAGCCCCCGAAGGCACCTGTTACTACTATCCCATAGGGCATTAGGTTCCAACACATGAATCTGTGGGACACCAGCATTCAGACCATAGCAGTCACAAGCCATGACGAAGGCGGCAAGACTCAGCCCCAGGGCCGAGGCCTGTGCTCTCCTGTGAACTCCAGCTCCTGGCATGGAACCTGGAGTGTCCAGGTGCTTTATTGTTTGTTGAATGAATAAACAAGTGTGTGGATTTGGGGCAGTGTGATTGCAACATCAAGACTCAACTCAAGGCCAGGCACAGTGGCTCACGCCTGTAATCCCAGCACGTTTGGAGGCCGAGACGGGCGGGTTGCTTGAGATCAGGAGTTCGAGACCAGCCTGGACAACATGGTGAAACCCAAATATTAGTCAGATGTGGTGGCAGGTGCCTGTAATCCCAGCTACTCGAGAGACTGAGGCAGGAGAATTGCTTGAATCCGGGAGGCGGAGGTTGCAGTGAGCCGAGATTGCGCCACTGCACTCCAGCCTGGGTGACAGAGTGAGACTGTCTCAAAAAAAGAGACCACCCAAGAAGCCAGAGGGAGCCCCAGAGGGAGGTTTCAATGCCAGCAGAGGTGGGGTGGCGGAGGGCAGTGCTTGGGCGGTGCAGCTTGCTGGGCGCTAAGAAGACCTTCCTGCCCGGCTCCAGGCCCAGCTCAGAGCCCACCTTCTCCTCCAGGTGGTAGCTGCTCTTCACCTCTCCCTTTTCTGTATCACTTGAATATTTTAACGCCTGGGGGAGGTTTTGTGCTTTCCAAGGAAGACTTAGTGACTTGAATTTCAATTGAGTCAAGGCTGGCCACGGTGGCTCATACCTGTAATCCCAGCACTTTGGGAGGCCGAGGTGGGAAGATCGCTGGAGCCCAGGAGTTTGAGACCAGTCTGGACAACATAGTAAGACCCTGTCTACAAAAAAAAAAAAAAAAAAAAAAAAAAAAAATTTGAAAATTAGCTGGGTGTGGTGGTGCGTGCCTGTAGTCTCAGCTACTTGGGAGACGGAGGTGGGAGGCCTGCTTGAGCCCAGGAGTTTGAGATTAGCCTCGGCAATTTAGTGAGACCTCTCACCAAGCCATGTCACTAAAACTTTTTTTAAAAAAATTTGTCAGGCCTGGTGGCATGCAACTGGAGTCTAAGCACTTTGAGAGGCTGAGGGAGGAGGATTGCCTGAGCCTGGGAGGTTGAGGCTGCAGTGAGCCATGATTGCACCACTGCACTCCAGCCTGGGGGACAGGGTCTAGTCTCAAAAAAAAAAAAAAGAGTTAATATATCAAGTTGTAAAAGTTGTCAATATTTAAACCTAGCTTTTCTTAGACCTTGCATTCCAAAATCCACCAAGTTTTAGCATTCTCTTTATAAATCTAATTTTAATATGAAAACACATTCACTTTCACTTCGGCTATGCTCAGTTAACTCATACATTTAACACACAGATTACTTCTTATACATTTAAGCACACTGACCTTCTTAAATAACACAAGGGTCTCGGGAGCACTTATCTAAAATCACGCCTTCGATGCTGCCGGAGTCTCTGAAGCATCTGGCCAGGCCGCCTACAAATTAGCACGTGAATTCTTCCAGAACACGAAGGCAGCTCCTGTAAATTGAAGAAATCAGACTCAGGTTCCCCTCATCGTCTCAAACACCATCAAAACAACAATGGAGACACAGCAGCATTCACTTGGCGGATGGTTGCAACATTACGGAAAAGCAACCACTCACCAGGCCTTTCTTGGATTTCTTGCAAACTACCGTACTCTCTCCACCCAGGGGTCACCAGCCAGGGCTGCTACGCACCTAAGATTGCGGGGAGGGTGTTGGCCTGGGATTCCTGGCCAGGATGCAGGACTAGCCTCAGTTCTGGGATATTCTCCCTGCTTTAAGGAGGGAGGCCCCTTCCTGTGGTCAGTGGGCGTGGCCCGTGAGCAGAAACCCAGGCTTGTGGCCAGGGTAGGATCAACACACATTTCCCCCCTTCACCGCCGTGTCACATGCCCCCAGGCATTGCAGCCGCCAGGGTCTGGGGTCCTTACTCTCGCTTTCCCAGCTGCATCCCGCCAGCAACCACAATTGGCCTTGGCGTGTAGTCTTCGTCCAGACTGCAGCTGCCCCCCCTACAGTACTCCGGGGAGTCTGCCCTGCTCTTCATGGTCACACTCTCCACCTGCCTCACCACAATCCAGGGTCATTTATTGGGGTCATTTATTGGCCCTCCAGGCATGTCCTAGGGACCTCTCAAGCCCTCCCTTGAAACACTTAACCCATCGGGTTAGGGCCAAGCAGGAGGAGCTTGTGTGAATTTGAAGACACTCTGGACGAGGGATTCCAGGAATAAGCACAAAGGAGCAGGCCTGAAGGCCAGGATTTGGAGTGCCATTTTCCTGGGAAGTGATAGCCCAGAATACCAGGGGTCAGGACTTGGGGCACACTGAGTTTGAGAATGACTGGCCCTTGGGGGCACTGCTCCATCAGAGACGCACTCAACCAGCCAGGCCCTCCTGCACGGAGAAGGGCTCTGTCCTCTGCAGACTCTCCCTCATGGTCACAAGACACCCTTGGGCAGGCCCAGGCTGTGTGCCTCTAGGTCCCAATGCAACAGAAAGGGAACTACTTGGCCGGGTGTAGTGGCTCACACCTGTAATCACAGTGCCTTGGCAGGCCTAGGTGGGTGGATCACCTGGGGTCAGGAGTTCAAGACCAGCCTGGCCAACATGGTGAAACCCCGTCTCTACTAAAAATACAAAACTTAGCTGGGCGTGGAGGCGTGCACCTGTAATTGCAGTTACTCGGGAGGCTGAGGCAGGAGAATCACTTGCATCCGGGAGGCGGAGGTTGCAGTGAGCCAAGGTCATGCCACTGCACTCCAGCCTGGGCGACAGAGCAAGACTCCATCAAAAAAATAATAAATAAATAAATACAGAACTACTTGCAGATAAAGCAATTGAAACCTATTTATGGGGCCATCTGACCTGGGTTGGGACATGTATCCTATATCATTATAACCAAGGGGGTGAGGGAGTCAGATTGGCTTAGACCCATGAAGGCTCATCCCTGGGGTAAAGTAGATGGTGGAGAAGAAAGTGACAAAAGTTCACTGTAAGAGGTGACCTGAATGAGCCTCAAAGTCTATAATAAGAAGCCAGGGGGACGGGGCCAGGCACGGTGGCTCATGCCTGAAATCCCAGTACTTTGTGAGGCCAAAGTGGGTGGATCACTTAAGCCCAGGAGTTCGAGATCAGCCTCAGCAATATGGCAAAACTTCATCTCTACACAAAATACAAGCCAGGCATGGTGGCGCACACCTGTGGTCCCAGTTAGTTGGGAGGTTGAGGCAGGAGGATGGCCTGAGCCCAGGAGGTTGAGAATGCACTGAGCTGTGATCATGCCACTGCACTCCAGCCTGAGCAACAGAGTCAGACCTTGTCTCAAAAACAAAAACAGAAGGGCAGCCTGGAGGACAAGCTGCAGCAGCGCCGCGCATCTGTATCATGGATGTTTAATGACTGATTGTTGAGGAAGGAAGGAAGGAAGCCGGACACACAGAGGCAGGTATCCAGCTCTCGCTTCTGGGAGCTTGGTGGAGGTGGGCACAGAGCCCAGGGCACCCGGCCAAATCAGGGGCAGGTCCAGCTAGGAGGGTCCCTTCTGAGAGCAGCAGTCTCCTCCCTGGGCACAAGAAGCCTGGTCAGAAACAGAGACTGAAGCAGGAGGTGAGTCCATGTGAGGCCGTGGCTGGGACACCAACCTGAGAAGTTGGAGACGTGGAGTGAGGCCCCCTGGAGAGGGCAGATGAGGAGGGCGGACTAGGGCTGATCTTGGGAGCTGTTGCCCCCATGTCCCTTTGACATTCACCGTGGCAAACTTTGCAGGCCTGGAGGAGAGTTCTCGAAACACAGCGAGCATGGCCTAAGGGACATAGCCGGACAGGGCTGCAGGCGGGTGGATCCGAGGTGGATGAGACCAGCCCCTGTTGCATCCTATGCTTAGATCTCGGGGCACTCTTGGGCAGTCTGTAACTGGCAACAGTGTCGCCACACCCAGGGAAAGCCGAGTGGGACCCAGGGTGGACCTTGGGGAGCCCTCCACCTAGGCTCCAGCTCTGGCCTGCCCACTGGCCAGGACATTACCTGTTCCCAGAATGCCATCTGCCCCAGAGGCCATTCACCCTGGCGGCAGGCTGGGCCAGAGAGCAGGTGCCCAGCCCCAGAGCCGAGAGTGAGGGATGAACGATGCCACGAAATTGTGACACATCCTCAACTTGGGCTGCCTGAAGCACAGATACTGTGGCTCCCCTCAGATGGCCCTTTGACCACGGAGTCCACCGTTCCCAAGGAGGTGCTGGGGACAGAGACATTGTCTCGGCAGCGTGAGGGTGTGGGTTTGCAGACAGCACAGTGCAACACACAGGTGAGGTTCACATGAGTTTGCCTTGGAGCCCCCACCTGCCTCAGAGAACTAGGGGTGTGGAGAGGCCCAGAAAGCATCACACATGTGGGGCTGACCAGCCTGGGGGAGAACCCTGTCTCAGGGATCCCCATTGGCAATCCAGAGTGGACTGGGTGTGGGCTGAGAGGGGCCACTGCTATGACTGGGAAGCTTGGAGGTCTCCAACTGTCAGCCCCGTTTTAGGAGGAGCAACTGACCCAGAGGCTAACTGAGTGTGCCCAACAGAGGAGGGTCTGCCTGCCCGCTTTGAGGAAACTGCCTCAAGGTGATGGGCATCAGGGGTGCGTTGAGCCTGCTCTGTCTCCAGGGACCCTCTCTGCTGCTCTTCAGTCTCCTTCCTTGCCGGAGGCAGATCACGCAGGGGACAGTGCAGGAGGAGAAACTGCAGGGCAGCCAGGCTCAGTGGCTCATGCCTGTAATCCCTGCACTTTGGGAGGCGGAGGTGGGCGGATCACCTGAGGTCAGAAGTTCAAGACTAGCCTGGCCAACATGGTGAAACCCCATTTCTACTAAAAATACAAAAATTAGCTGGGCCAGGTGGCGGGCGCCTATAATCCCAGCTACTCAGGAGGCCAAGGCAGGAGAATCACTTGAGCCCAGGAGACAGAGGCTGCAGTGAGCCGAGATCGCGCCATTACACTCCAGCCTGGGCAACAAGAGCAAGACTCCATCTCAAAAAAAAAAAGAAAGAAAGAAAGGAAAAGAAAACTGCAGGGCAGGCCTAGCTGTGACACTGGCAGGGCCCAGTGCAAAATGAAGATGCAGGGCTCCTTGTTAGAAAATTACTAAGAATTTCGAAATGGTGACGGAGACCAGTAAACCCAGCACAGGGCGCTCTGAGCATGGGGACGAGTGCACCTCCATAGGTCACACACCCCTGGAGCTGGCCCTGCAGCAGGGAGAGTAAGGCAAGTCCGCGGTGAGGTAGCATCTTATCTTTCTAATGGGCATCTTAGGTGCACACATGGTACATATAAAGGCCCTGTGGCCATAGGCCAAGGCTCCTGAGGAGGCCCTGAAGTCCGCCTCCTTCTGTATACGGTGTCTCATTAAACCTCTAAATAACCAGAGAAACAGGTGTCATTAGTCCCATCTTACAGAGGAGAAAGTGGGGCTCAGGGAGGTGGAGGGACTTTCAGAAGGACTCTCAGCAGGCAGGTGGCAGAGCTGGAATCCAGAGCCAGCCCACCAGGCTCCAAAGGCTGGCTTGGCCACACTGGCCACACCATAAGGCAGCTCCTTGTCCCAGCAGGCAGAACTCCTTTGTGCGGTGGAGTCCAGGCCCCAGCTCCCACTCCCTGGGTTCAAATCTCAGCTCTGGGAGTGACTCAGCCTCTCTGAGCCTCAGTTTCTTCCTCTGTAAAGTGGGTACTGTATTCGTAGGCCCTCCTTCGATAGGATTGCTTTTTTTTTTTTTTTTTTTGAGACGGAGTCTTGCTCTGTCGCCCGAGCTGGAGTGCAGTGGCCAGATCTCAGCTCACTGCAAGCTCCACCTCTGGGTTCACGCCATTCTCCTGCCTCAGCCTCCCGAGTAGCTGGGACTACAGGCGCCCGCCACCTCGCCCGGCTAGTTTTTTGTATTTTTTTAATAGAGACGGGGTTTCACCATGTTAGCTAGGATGGTCTTGATCTTGTGACCTCGTGATCCACCCGTCTCGGCCTCCCAAAGTGCTGGGATTACAGGCTTGAGCCACCGCGCCCGGCCAGGATTGCTTCTTATACATGCATGATGCGAAGAACAGCAGCAGGCACGGAAAAGGCCCCAAATAACGTCTTCCATGGATGCCACTGTGGCCTCGGTTGCTATTCTTCCTGCCCCTGCTGCCCCGCACTTCACCTCCCAGGCTGCAGGTCTCTCCCACCTTGAGTAAATAACCCTTCCCCACCTTTGGCAAGCCAGGCCACCTGGCAGTACATGAAGGGCTCAGGCCACTGCCCACGCCGACCTGTGCATGCCCAGGTAGGACACACACACTCTCTCTCACACACACTTACAGTCGTACTCACACACAACACACACACACAAAACACACACACACACTCATTCACACATTCACACTCACATTCAACACACACACAAAACGCACACTCACACACACACACTTACACACACTGACACCCCTTAGCCTGGTGTCTTGAGCCAAGTGCGAGGCTGCGAAGGTCTCCCTCTAGTGGCCCAGAAACAGCAGCTGTTCACTCAGGCCTGACTTAACTCACTGGAGGAAGCCGTGGGAACTCTGCCCTGGGCTGCAGCCAGATCCTAAGAAGTTCCCGTCCTGGCTGGGTTGGGGGGGGGTGGTTTGGTGGCTCATACCCCCCTGTAATCCTAGCACTTTGGGAGTCCAAGGCAGGTGCATCACCTGAGGTTGGGAGTTTGAGACCAGCCTGACCAACATGGAGAAACCCCATCTCTATGAAAAATACAAAATTAGCCGGGCTTGGTGGTACATGCCTGTAATCCCAGCTACTCGGGAGACTGAGGCAGGAGAATCGCTTGAACCCCGGAGGTGGAGATTGCAGTGAGCCAAGATCGCACCACTGCACTCCAGCCTGGGCAACAAGAGAGAAACTCTGTCTCAAAAAAAAAAAAAAAAAATAGAAGTCCCGGGTCCCGGCTGTGCCTAGACACCCGCCTTCTGTCCCTTCATTCATCGGAGCAGCAGGAGCTGCTCACTTGTCAGCAGCAGCCCAGTTCAGAGGCTAGAATCAGAGCAGGTCCCATGTTCAGGACCCCAAGGAGGTCCCAAGGCTTTTAGGGGGCCGAACAGAGCTGGCTGAGGGGTGATGAGTATGAGAAGTCTCGCAGCCCTCTTTGTCAGGCACAAGGGGAGAGGCAGGGTAGCCTAGGAAGAAGTACGTGCACCGGCAGGGGCTCCATGCCTTCATGCCTGGGGCGGGGGCAGGATTCAGCCGCAGAGGTGAGGCACACACAGAGTAGCACTGCAATGAGTGAAGGAATCAGCACGTGAACAAACAGACTTGCCATTTTTTTTTTTTTTTCTGTGACAGAGTCTTGTTCTGTCATCCAGGCTGGAGTGCAGCAGCACGATCTCAGCTCACTGCCACCTCTGCCTCCCGGGTTCAAGTGATTCTCCTGTCCCAGCCTCCCCAGTAGCTGGGACTACAGGCATGCACCACCATGCCTGGCTAATTTTTGTATTTTTAGTAGAGATGGGGTTTCATCATATTGGCCAGACTGGCCTTGAACTTCCGACCTCAAGTGATCTGCCCACCTCCACCTCCCAAAGTGCCAGGATTACAGGCGTGAGCCACTGCGCCTGGCCAGCTTTGCCACTTCTGTATCATCAGAGTGTCCCTTGTACCTCTTAACGATAGATTCAGAGGTGGTTTGGTCTCAGCTGGAGAGAAGCCAGAGAACCTATACTTTTAAAAGTAGCTCAGTAATCCCAGCTCTTTGGGAGGCTGAGATGGCTTGAGCCCAGAAGTTCAAGACCAGCCTGGGCAACATGGCAAGACCTGTCTCTGCAAAATATTTTAAAACTTAGCTGGGGCATGGTGGTACACACCTGTGGTCCTAGCTACTTGGGAGGCTGAGGTGAAATGATGGCTTGAGCCCTGGAGGTTGAGACTGCAGTGAGCCAAAATCGCACCACTGCATTCCAGCTTGGGCAACAGAGCGAGACCCTGTCTAAAAAAAAAAAAAAAAAAAAAATTAGCTTAGATAATTCTGAGATCGGGCAAGTCTGGAAACTTCCTGGCTCCTCGTGGCATCCCCGGTTGCCTGGACACTGATTAACTCACAGGCCCCAGGCCCTAAGACTCTGAGTTGGGAGGTCTGGGGTGGCCCTGGCAGCTGCCTGTGCAACCAGTGTCCCAGATTCCAAGGCATGGGGGTCCCAGTCACCCTCCGGGGTACAGCAAACTAAGGGGCAGGAGCAGGAGACTCAAGGGGGTCCCCAGGATGATGGCATTAGAGGGAACTGCCCCAGGCACTGGCAACCCCAGCCAACCCCGTGCTCTCTGGGCCTCTGGTCCCACTCAGAAGACACACCTTGTCCAGGGCCAATAGCAGTGTGAGGACCAGGGTGGGGACCCTGCAGCCCCCCAGGCTGTCATGTGTGCTGGACAGCCCGTGTCACCTCTGACACTTGGTTGCACAACAATGTGAAGGTACTTACTGCCACTGAATTGAAACACTTAAAAATGGCAAAAGTGGCAAATGTTATGCTATGTGTATTTTACCACAATTTTTTTTTTTTTTTTTTTTTGAGACAGAGTCTCACTTTGCCATCCATGCTGGAGCACAGTGGCATGATCTCAGCTCACTGCAACCTCCGCCTCCTGGGTTCTAGCGATTCTCCTGCCTCAGCCTCCCGAGTAGCTGGGACTATAGGTGCGCACTACCACACCCAGCTAACTTTGGTATTTTTAGTAGAGAAGGGGTTTCACCATGTCGGCCAGGCTGGCCTCAAACTCTTGACCTCAGGTGCCACCCACCTTGGCCTCCCAAAGTGTTGAGATTACAGGCGTGAGCCACTGAGCCCAGCCTATTTTACCATAGTTTTTTTTGAGACAGGGTCTCACTGTCACCCAGGCTGGAATGCAGAGGCACCATCTCGGCTCACCTACAACCTTCGCCTGCTGGGCTCAAGTGATTCTCCCACCTCAGCCCCCCAAGTAACTGGGACTACAGGCGTGCGCCACTACAGCCAGCCTGTCTGTATATTTAGTAGAGACGGGGTTTTGCCATGTTGCCCAGGCTGGTCTTGAACTCCTGAACTCAAGTGATCCACCCGCCTTGGCCTCCCAAAGTACTGGGATTACAGGTGTGAGCCACCGTGCCCAGCCCCGCAATTTTTTTTAAGAGAAAAAAGCTCACAAGAAGCCCAGGCCCTTTGGGCCCTTTGGGTGATACAGACACCAAGTGAAATAACTCGCTGGTCCATGTACGGTGCGTAAGACTGTTCATTCTGCTGTATCACTGCTTCTGCTTCAGCTTCCGCATTCATACAATGGGGATGATACAGGCAGAGGCAGCTCCACTGCTGCCCAGTGAGCGGCGGGGCAGAGGCTCTATCCTGGCAGCCTGCACCCTCTCTGCTTGGCCTCCTTCTTTCCAGGTCTGCTGCCACACGTCTATCCCTTGCAGGCGGCTCTCTTGAGATTGCCTAATGGGCCCTATGGTCCTTTTGGTTTTTAGGGTTTATGTCACTTTTCATTTCATGGAGGAAGGGGGCACTATCAATAACCCACAAGGCAAGGAGAAGCCACTGAGATTTTGTTAGATGTTCCCAGACACCTGTTCCAAATGTTCTCTAGAGACAGCAGCTCAAAGCCCAGGGGAGGTGGGGGTGGGGGGCAGGAGGAACAGATTTTTTCTTCCTTTTCTTCATTTTAGCAGCTTTATTTATTCATTTGTTTTATTTTATTTTATTTTATTTTATTTTATTTTATTTATTTATTTATTGAGACGGAGTCTCGCCCCGTCACCCAGGAGTCTCGCCCTGTTGCCCAGGCTGGAATACAATGGTGCGATCTTGGCTCACTGCAATTTCCACCTCCCAGGTTCAAGCGATTCTCCTGCCTCAGCCTCCCATTCTCCTGCCTCAGGCTCCCAAGTAGCTGGGATTACAGGCGTGTGCCACCACGCCCGCCTAATTATTATTATTTTTTGTATCTTTAGTAGAGACGGGGTTTCACCATGTTGGCCAGGCTGATCTCGAACTCCTGACCTGGTGATCCGCCTGCCTTGGCCTCCCAAAGTGCTGGGATTACAGGCGTGAACCACCATGCCCAGCCTTAGCAGCTTTGAGAGCGTTTACACACCACACAATTCACCCAATAAAAGTGTACACTCAGCAGCTTTTGGTGAATTCATGGAATTGTGCAACCTTCACTGTAGTCAATCAGTGAACATTTTCATCATCTTGAAAGTGTCCATGAGGCCAGGTGCGGTGGCTCACACCTGTAATCCCAGCACTTTGGGAGGCCAAGGCGGGCAGATCACCTGAGGTCAGGAGTTTGAGACCAGCCTGACCAACATGGTGAAACCCTGTTTCTACTAAAAAAATACAAAATTAGCTGGGCATGGTGGTACATCCCTGTAATCCCAGCTACTCAGGAGGCTGAGGCAGGAGAATTGCTTGAACTCAGGAGGCAGAGGTTGCAGTGAGCTGAGACTGCACCACTGCACTCCAGCCTGGGTGACAGAACGAGACTCTCTTTCAAAAAAAAAAAAAAAAAAAAAAGGCCAGGCGCGGTGGCTCAAGCCTGTAATCCCAGCACTTTGGGAGGCCGAGACAGGCGGATCACGAGGTCAGGAGATCGAGACCATCCTGGCTAACACGGTAAAACCCCGTCTCTACTAAAAAAAAATACAAAAAGCTAGCCGGGCGAGGTGGCAGGCGCCTGTAGTCCCAGCTACTTCGGAGGAGGCTGAGGCAGGAGAATGGCGTAAACCTGGGAGGCGGAGCTTGCAGTGAGCTGAGATCCGGCCACTGCACTCCAGCCTGGGCCACAGAGCGAGACTCCGTCTCAAAAAATTAAAAAAAAAAAAGGATCCATGAGCAATTTACTTCTTCTGGATATTTTTAATTTTTGTTTTTTTGTTTTTTGAGACAGAGTCTCACTCTGTTGTCTAGGCTGGAGTGCAACGGCATGATCATGGCTCACTGCAGCCTCAACCCCTTGGGCTCAAGGGATCCTCCTGCGTCAGCCTCCCAAGTAGCCAGGACTATAGGTGCACACCACCATGCCTGCCTAATTTTTAAATTATTTGTAGAGATGGGGGTCTTGCTATGTTGCCCAGGCTGCTCTCAAACTCCTGAGCTCAAGCGACCCTCCCACCTCAGCCTCCCAAAGTACTGGGATAACAGGCATGAACCACTGCACCCAGCCTTTTTCTGGCTATTTAATTTCAATGGGATCATATAGTATGTGGATCAAAAGTATACATCTTTTGTGTCTGGCTTTTCTTATTTTTATTTTTGAGATGGAGTCTCGCTCTGTTGCCCAGGCTGGAGTGCAGTGGCACGATATTGACTCACCGAAACCTCCACCTCCTGGCTTCAAGTGATTCTCCTGCCTTGACCTCCCCGGTAACTGGGATTACAGGCATGTGCCACCATGCCCAGCTAATTTTGTATTTTTAGTAGAGACAGGGTTTCACTATGTTGGCCAGGCTGGTCTTGAACCCCTGACCTTGTGATCCGCCCGCCTTGGCCTCCCAAAGTGCTGGAATTACAAGAGTGAGCCACCGTGCCCAGGTGTATCTGGTTTCTTTCACGGAGCGTAAGTCTCCAAGGCTCATCCGAGTTGCAGTGTGTATAAGGACTGCATTCTCTTTACAGCTAAGCAATGTTCTACAGTGTGGTTACCACGCATTGTGTCCGTGCACTCATCAGGCAGGGGACCAGCCCGTGTTCTCTGAGCTGGGCTGACTTGGGCTCTGAAATGTGAAGTAACTTGCTCTCCAGAAGGCATGTGAAGAAGTTGCTTCATCCTTTTGAAGTCTACCCAGCAGCCCTAACTGCTAGACTGGGCTCCCCAGTTGCTGGTCTCATCAGGATAGCAATGGAGAGTTCACTCTTTCCGAGAAGGATGTTTTATGTGTTTACAGGCATTCTGTAATTATGTTTATTATTTATGGTCAGTTTTAGGGACATAAAATTGCCACTGTATTGTTGGGAGTAAATTTTATTTCCGTGGTTTTAACACACACACAGAAATAATAATCATATTAGTAGCTGAATATTGTCATAATTCTGTAAGATACAAATTTTACTGCAATAACAACTATAAAATACCAAGAACCCACTGCAGCAGGATTATTAGGAATAAATGTTACTGCTGCTTCCAAAACTCATACGATCACTCCATTGGTGGCTGCAAAGAGACCTCACGCTGGTGAGTGTAAAGGCGCTGTGCGAGCTACTCTAAAACCCACAATACTCGACAACCGCAACGGGGTTGGGATGATTGCGAATCCATTTTATGTCTCCAATGAAGACACAAATAAAATGAATGATGCCCTTTGTAGTTAAATTTTTCCAATGAAGACACAAATAAAATGAACGATGCCCTCTGTAGTTAAATTTTCAATCATCTTGCCGACAAGCACTTTTTACTGCTGCAATTGTAAAACTATAAAACGCAAAAAGAAGAAGCCATTTCAGCCTCAGGAAAGACGAAATGATAAAAATGCAGCTTTATCTGTGAGACATGTATGGTTGGGGCAGGAAAATCGTTCTTATAGATGTGCATTTGGAGGGCCGGGCGCGGTGGCTCATGCCTGTAATCCTAGCATTTTTGGAGGCCGAGGCAGGTGGATCACCTGAGAGGTCAGGAGTTTGAGACCAGCCCAGCCAACATGGTGAAACCTCGTCTCTACTAAAAGTACAAAAATTAGCCGGGTATGGTGGTGCACAGGAGCTACTCAGGAGGCTGAGGCAGGAGAATTGTTTGAACCCAAGAGACAGAGGTTGCTGTGAGCTGGGATCGCACCACTGCAATCCAGTCTGGGTGATAAGAGTGAAACTCTGGCTCAAAAAAAAAAAAAAAAAAAGATCTGAATTTGGAAGAGGTTGGGACTAGGATTGCCAGATAAAATACAGGATGCTCAGTTAAATTTGAATTTCAGAGAAACAACAAATACCATTTTTTTTTTTTTTTTGAGGCACAGTCTCACTCCGTCACTCAGGCTAGAGTGCAGCGACACGACCTTGGCTCACTGCAACCTCCACCTCCTGGGTTCAAACGATTCTCGTGCCTCAGCCCTCTAGTAGCTGGGATTACAGGTGCTCGCCACCACGCCCAGCTAATTTTTGTATTAGTAGAGATGGGTTTTTGCCATGTTGGCCAGGCTGGTCTCGAACTCCTGACCTCAAGTGATCCACCCACCTCAGCCTCCGAAAGTGCTGGGATTACAGGCGTGAGCTCCCACGCCCAGCCAAATACATTTTTTAGAGTAAGTATCTCTCTTATATTGCATGGGATATACTAATGCTAAAAATGTATTTGTTGGACTGGGTGCAGGGGCTTACACCTGTAATCCTAACACTTTGGGAGACTGAGGTGGGTGGATCACAAGGTCAGGAGTTCAAGACCAGCCTGGCCAGCATGGTGAAATCCCATCTCTACTAAAAATACAAAAATTTGCTGAGTATGGTGGCACATGCCTGTAATCCCAACTACTTGGGAGGCTGAGGCAGGAGAATTACTTGAACCCAGGAGACGGAGGTTGCAGTGAGCCAAGACCGCGCCACCGCACTACAGCCTGGCAACAGAGCAAGACTCTGTCTCAAAAAAAAAAATAATTTTATATATATATATTTGTTGTTTCTCTGAAATTCAAATTTAACTAGGTGTCTTGGTTTTGTGTTTGTTTGCTTGTTTGTTTCACTAAATTTGTCCACCTTAGGCTGACCTGAAGAACAAGGATGGACCTCCAAGCCCATCAGTGAACACTTTTTTTTTTTTTTTTTGAGACGGAGTCTTGCTCTGTCGCCAGGCTGGAGTACAGCGGAGCAGTGAGTGGTCCTTTTTTTTTTCTTTGAGACAAGGTCTCACTCGCTCTGTCACCCAGGCTACAGTACAGTGGTGCAGTCATGGTTCACTGCCATGTCAACCTCCTGGGTTCGGCCGGGCGCGGTGGCTCAAGCCTGTAATCCCAGCACTTTGGGAGGCCGAGATGGGCGGATCACGAGGTCAGGAGATTGAGACCATCCTGGCTAACACGGTGAAACCCCGTCTCTACTAAAAAATACAAAAAACTAGCCGGGCGAGGTGGCGGGCGCCTGTAGTCCCAGCTACTTGGGAGGCTGAGGCAGGAGAATGGCGTGAACCCGGGAGGCGGAGCTTGCAGTGAGCTGAGATCCGGCCACTGCACTCCAGCCTGGGCGACAGAGCAAGACTCCGTCTCAAAAAAACAAAACAAAACAAAACAAAACCAAATCTTCTGGGTTCACGTGACCCACTCACCTCAGCCTCCCAAGTAGCTGGGACTACAGTTGTGCACCACCACGCCCAGCCACAAGTAAACTCTTACAGTGAAGAATGGCTGGGATTTATTCGGAGGCTTAGAGCTGGCCAGGCAGGGCGCTGTTGGTCTCAGGTGGCTGAATTTGTCCCTAAGGCTTTAGGTGAGGTTCCGGCGGGGGGCTCATCTTGCAGAAGGCCTGGCTTCCCGACCAGCGCCCCAGGTACCCAAGAGTGAAAATCAGCCTCAAGTCTTAAGGAGCCAGGGCTTGCTAATTGAAGTAAAAACTTCATGATCCAGTTTTGATCGCCCACTTACTCACGAGGCCTAGTAGCAAATGGCTTTCAGCTGCTGCCAAAAAAAAAATAAATCCACCTTCAAAGAAGAGTAGCTTTGCCCCTTCCTCCCCCACCAGAAAACCAATAAGAACAGGAGGCAGTGAGGAGAGGCGAACTCCAGGGAACCCCTGGAATAGGCTCAACCCCCAGCGGGGCCTCCACGAGTGAACACCTCCGTACCCATGATTGTTCCATAAACCTCTAGGCCCCATCACAGCCCCACCTTGTGGTTTCGCTGAGTTTGGATGGTGGGTTTTGGGGGATTGCCCTGAAGGAGAACAACACAGCCGCCCGCCCCCGCAGTCTGCAGAGCACCTGGAGATGCCCTGCCCTGCTCCATCCCCACTCCCAGCCTCCCCACCACAGGTACCCATGCACCAAAACACATACAGTTTCTCCTTAATGCAAATTAGATGGAAATATAACAGCATTCCCAAAATATACTGTTGGGGCTCAGAAAATATGGCACCTTGACGAGAAGGGGCCCCAAGGTCTCTCTGACGTTCCCCCAGTCCCGCGTCTCTCCAAAGCACAGGATGAGGCTGTTCTCAGACTTTCCTTAACTACCTAGAAACCAGGCCTGCCAAGGGGAACACAATGGCCTTCCCTGAAACGTTATTAACCGGAGAAGATTAAAACTCACATCACAAAGGAAGAGGCTGAAATAAAACACCACACCTAGAGCCCAGAGGAACTTCCTCCCAAACCATTGCCTGTTCTTCAGTCCCATTCAACTCCCAAAGAGAATTATTCACTAACCATTGTCCGAACAAGGGGCTCTTCATTTCATTTTCTCCAAAGAATCACTGACTACGCCTCAAAGAGGTGGTTTCTCCACCACCTCTTCCCCCACGAAGAAGGATGTGGCAGGTTCTGGACCCCTCTGGGTTACTGGGTAATCACTGCCCGGGGACTCCTGCGCTGTGCAGTTAGAGTACATTTTGTGAGCCTTTTCTCTTATGAATCTGCCTTTTGTCCGCTGATTTTTCAGCTAAGCTTCAGAGGGCAAAGGGAAGCTTTCTCTTCCTAACCCAGAATCCGACCACTTCTCAGCCCTTCCACTGCCACCCCCGGCCGCAGTCCCCGGCATCTCCTGCCCAGGGGACTTAGTTCCACTCTGTGCTGTCTGCCCCCACCACAACCTCCCCACCTGGGTGACGCTGCAGGGCCCCCTCCCACTACATGGCCCCTGCACAGACCATACTCTTCCCAAGGTCCAGAGCTCCCTGTGCCTGGCTCCAGCCTCCTTACGGTGTGTGCGTCCTCGCTCTCCCTGACTTGTCACCTGTATTTTTCTCTCCCTGCTGGGCTGGAGCCCTGCAAGCTAGGCATTTTCATCTGCTGGGATATCTGCAGCCCCTGGAACACCCCTGGCTCATAATAGACACCGAGCTTTGCTGAATAAATGAATGAACGGAAGACTGAAGGAGCAAGCTTGCTTTTACACAGCCATCTCTCAGAGCACACATGCGTCCATCTGCACGGGTCTGTCGTGTTGGGTTCTAGGGCGGGGAGGAGTGCCACTAACTTGCTTCACTCATTCGCCTGGTGTTGGTGTGCCCCTCCCTTTTGACTATAGCTTACCTGACTTGCACCTTCTCCCTCACTGCCCCAAGGCCTGACCTGGAGTCCGGCCTGCCATAGGCACCCCTGCATTCCTGCTGATGACCAGAGGGCTTCAGTAGTCTCACCTGGAGAGAGTGACCGGTTGTGGCTGGGCCTCATTTGCATGTGCTTTGCATATGCTTTGCATAACCACCTACAAGCCACATTGAGCAGAGAAGGTGGGGTGCAGAGAGGACTGGCCCTGGGGCCCCCTGAGAGCTGACCTCTGCAGATGTTCTGGGGGTTGGGGCTCCTTGGGGACCAGCTCCACCTGGTGCCAGTCTCCCCAGGCCAGGTTGGGGATGCATCTCTGGGCACAGTGAGGGTGGAGGTACAGGCTTCCCTCCCCAGACACGGCTTCTCCCTTCCTTTCCCTGGGAAAGGGGAGGCCGCCCTGCAAGCCCCAGGAACCTGCCCCAAGACCCTCCGAAGTTCAGGCCCTGCCTCCCTGCACTGAAGAGGCTGGGGTTGGGGAGCAAGTATCACCCACGCCTCAGAGTGAGCCCTAGATCTGAGGAGAGACAAGATGGGGAGAAGGGGAAGGGTGTCAGCTCAGAGGGCAGCCCTGCCCACTCTGCCATGTCCCAGCTTTCAGAAGTGGCTGAGAGGAGATGAGATGCCCCACTCCCCAGAGTGGGTCACAGAACTCGGGGTAAGTTTCTGGTCTGCCCACCTGGGAGATGCCCCTAGGGAGAGGCCTCCCCAGTGGCACCCACCACCCCAGGGCAGGTGGGGAGCAGCGTCCCCTACCCCACGAGCCCGGCCGGCCCGGCCACCCTGCTGGGCCACATGGTGCCACAGGTCAGCAGGGGTCTTCAGGCCGTGTGAGGAAGGTGTCTGGGCTGGTGGCCAGGCTGGGTGGGAGGGGTGGGGACAGGTGGAGCGGGGCGGGCGATTGGGCAACCCCAACCCCTCAGCGGGCTGCACCCTCCCTGGCTGGAGCCGCCACTGGCCTCGGCTTCCCTTCTCAGCAACTGTGACCTCAAGCAGCTGCTGCACCTGTCGGGTGTGGGCGAGCCCGGCTCTTCTTTCCCTGCCAGGGGAGGAGTCAGCCCAGGAGTCAACTGTGAGGTGAGGTCGGGGAGGGGACTAAGGAGCTGAGAACAGGAGACACCGGAGAGGACAGGCTGTCTTCAGGCACAGCTGGCACCTGGGGGAAGCCGCCTCCTCCCCCCCCCCCCCCCCCCGCCCCCGGCTTGTTACTGGAAACGAGGAGAGCCTCCCAGGTCCCAGCAGAGCTGCTGCTGGTAAGTCCCTTCCCCAGCGGCCCCTCCACCCCTCACAGGCCCAGCTGTGCCAGCCCCAGCCTGGGCCCCACTCCCGGCTTCTGCTTTAGGTGGTCTCCTGTGGCCTGAGGCCCTGGGGGTGGGCAGGGGTAGGTACCCACGCCCAGAGGCTCTGCACCTGTCTCCAGGCCTCCCTGCTGCCTGGGCTTTGTGGTGGGAGTAGGGGGTGCAGGTGAGGGGAGTCCTCTGCAATCAACCCTGGTTTATAGGAACTGGGGCCCCAATGCCCAGACTCATGGGCCTCCAGGGGAGCAGGTGGGAGGCCCTGCCCAGCTCACCTCCCTGTGAGCATGGATCTGAGGTCACACACACCTGGCTGGAAGTGACTTATCCTGTGAACCTCAGTGTCCTTACCTGTAAAAGGCAACAAGAATCCCTCTTCCTCCAAGCGGCTGAGAAAGGTAGAGAAAACAGCATTAAGAGCAGCTGGTCCCAGGCCTGTAAGCACCGGCCTGGACCCCTCGGGCGGGATCCCCTCGTACCATCTCTGCCCACGATCCAAGGAGACCATTTCAGAGAGGTTAAACAACATGCCGGGCTCAGGGCACGGGGCAGGCTTTAGCTTAGCCACAGCCAGCTGGCTGGTGAGCAGGCGCGGGGTGGCCGTGAGCCTGGAGAGTGAGAGTAACTTCTTTCTACCCCCTCCCAGAAGGAAAAAACCTACATTTTTAGGTACCACAGCAACCCTTTTGGGCAACAGGCTTCCCTTTTTTTTTTGAGACAGAGTCTTGCTCTGTCACCCAGGCTGGAGTGCAGTGGCATGATCTCGGCTCACTGCAGCCTCCACCTCCTGGGTTCAAGTGATTCTCCTGCCTCAGCCTCCCAAGTAGCTGGGACTACAGGCAGCTGCCACCACGCCCAGCTAATTTTTTGTATTTTTAGTAGAGATGGGGTTTTACCATGTTGGCCAGGCTGGTCTGGAACTCCTGACCTCAGATGATCTGCCCGCCTTGGCCTCCCAAAATGCTGGGATTACAGGTGTGAGCCACCATGCCCAGCCCTCTTTAAAAAAAAAAAAAAACTTTTAAGTTCACGGGTACAAGTGCAGGTTTGTTATATAGGTAAACCCGTGACATTGGGGTTTGTTGTACGGATTATTTCACCACCTGGGTACTAAGAACCCACTAGTTATTTTTTCTGATCCTCTTCCTCTTCCCAGCTTCCACCCTCTGATAGGCTCCCGTGTCGGCTGGTCTCCTCTATGCAGGTTCTTAGCAATATCAACTGAGACCAGGTGCGGTGGCTCACGCCTGTAATCCCAGCACTTTGGGAGGCCGAGGCGGGAGGATTACCTGAGGTCAGGAGTTCAAGACCAGCCTGGCCAACATGGCAAACCCCCCTCTCAACCAGAAATACAAAAATTAGCCGGGCATGGTGGCACCTGTAATCCCAGCTACTCAGGAGGCTGAGGCAAGAGAATTGCTTGAATCTGGGAGGTAGAGGTTGCAGTGAGCCAATATTGTGCCACTGCACTCCAGCCTGGGTGACAGAGGGAGACTCTGTCTCAAAAAAAAAAAAAAAAAAAAAAAAAGATAACTACCCCTGATGGAATGCAAGGGGAAAGCTCTGCCCTTGCCCATCAATCCTGGCAGGTGCTCCATCCTCCCACTTGGGGACCCAGGTGGCAGCCGGCAGAGAGAGCTCAGAAACTCTACGTCAAGGTGGCAAAGCAGCCTCCGTCTGGGTCCCCTAAGGGAGTAGGGCTGCGTAGACTGGGTGCACCCGCCCTGGGCTGTTACAGAAGGAGAAATAAACTTCTTCTCCACGAGCCACAGCTGCTATTGTTGGCTACTGTGCCGCAGCTGCTAAGCCTACCTTAACTAGTGCCAGTTACAAGAAACAGAAACTCATCTCAAACCAGCTTAAGTCAAATGGAGACTGAAATGCAAATTAAAACCACAAGAAGACACCACTTAATACCCATTAGGATGGCTACTATTTTTTAAAAAAACAACAGAAAATAACAAGTGTTGGTGAAGATGTGGAGAAATTGGAATCCTGCGCATTCCACTTTTTTTTTTTTTGAGGCGGAGTCTCACTATCGCCTAGGCTGGAGTGCAGTGGCGCTATCTCGGCTCACCACAACCTCCACCTCCCAGATTCAAACAATTCTCGTGTCTCAGCCTCCCAAGTAGCTGGAATTACAGGCACACGCCACCAAGCCCAACTGATTTTTGTATTTTTAGTAGAGTCGGGGTTTCACCATGTTGGCCAGGCTGGTGTCAAACTCCTGACCTCAAGTGAGCCACCTGCCTCGGCCTCCCAAAGTGCTGGGATTACAGGCATGCACCACCACGGCCCGACTAATTTTTATATTTTTAGTAGAGACAGGGTTTCACCATGTTGGCCAGGCTGACCTCAAGTGATCCACCAGCCTCGGCCTCCCAAAGTGCTGGGATTACAGGCGTGAGTCACGGCACTTGGCCCTGTGCACTCAATTTTGGTGGGAATGTAAAATGGTAGAGTTGCTGTGGAAAACAGTGCGGTGAGATCCCCAAAAAGTGAAACATAGAATTAGCGTATAACCCAGCACTTCCACTCCTGTGTCTATCCCCAAAAGAATTAAAAGCAGGGACTCAGAGAGATATATGTTCACCCGCGTTCATAGCAGCATTATTCATTTGCAATAGCCAAAAGATAGAAGCAACCCTAGTGTCCATGGACGCATGAATGGATAAACTGTGGTCTATCCATACGGTGGAATATTATTCAGCCTTTAAAAAGGAAGGAAATTCTATCACATGGATGAAGCTTGAAGACATCACACTGAGTGAAATCAGCCAGTCACACAAAGACACATATCGTGTGATTCCACTCACGTGAGATCGTTAGATTTGTAGAGACAGAAAATAGAATGGAGGTTGCCAGGGGCTGGGGTTCAGGGAAATGGGGAGCTAGTGTTAATGGGACAGTTTCAGGTTGGGAAGATTAGAATGTTCGGGAGCTGGAGAGTGATTGTGTAACAGTGGTAATTAATGCCACTGAATTATACACTTGAAAATGGTTAAAATGGTAAATTTTGTTATGTGTGTATATATTTATATATATATATCTTTATATACATAAATTATTTATTTTACAGATGGGCAAAATTAGTTTAAAAAATACACTTTACCAAGGAAAAAAAAACAGGTTAGACAAACATGGGAAAATATTAATAATTTTCCCATGTGGAATCTGGGTGATGTTCTGTGGGGATTCATTATGCCCTTCTGCCTATTTTTATTTATTTATTTATTTATTTTTTGAGATGGAGTCTCGCTCTGTTGCCCAGGCTGGAGTGCAGTGGCGCAATCTCAGGTCACTGCAATCTCCGCCTCCCCGGTTCACGCCATTCTCCTGCCTCAGCCTCCCGAGTAGCTGGGACTACAGGCGCCCGCCACCACGCCTGGCTAATTTTTAAAAAATTTTTTTAGTAGAGATGGGATTTCACTGCATTAGCCAGGATGGTCTCAATCTCCTGATCTCGTGATCCACCGGCCTCTGCCTCCCTATGTGCTGGGATTACAGGTGTGAGCCACCACACCTGGCCCCTTCTGCCTATTTTTTAAAAATATTTTCATAGGCTGGGCACAGAGGCTTAGGCCTGTAATCCTAGCACTTTAGGAGGCCGAGGTGGGCAGATCACCTGAGGTCAGGAGTTTGAGACCAGCTTGGCCAACATGGCGAAACCCCGTATCTACTAAAAATACAAAAATTAGCTGGGTGTGATGGCAGAAGCCTGTAGTCCCAGCTACTCAGGGGGGCTGAAGCAAGAGAACTGCTTGAACTGGAGAGGTGGAGGTTGCAGCAAGCTGAGATCACACCACTGCACTTCAGCCAGCCTGGGTGACAGAACAAGACTTGGTCTCAAAAAAAAATTTTTTTTTTCATAATAAAAACTAAAAACAAGGGGAGAATGGAATGATCAGTCCTGCTTCTTCACTCCCTTGTAGTAGAATTATGCATTCATATCCTTGATGTGGGCATGGCTATAGGACTTGATCAGTGCGATGTCAGGGGATATGGAGTGAGTAGACTTGAACTGTGCTTGCACAATGAACTTGCTCTCTTGCGCTGCTGAAGTCATCCTGGAAGGAACACGCCTCAGGTAGCCTGCTGGGCCGAGGTTGATAAGAAACATGTGAAGCAAACCTGGACCCAACTCACAGCCCAGATGCCAGCCAGCTAATTCGAGCCTGGATCTGGTGAACCCCAACAGACCCACAGAGATGTGAGCAAAGAAACAAATGCTTATTGTAGAATGCCGCCAGGATTGTGGGACTGCTTGTTACACAGCCTGATTATGGCAATCACTAACTGATACAGGGAGTTTCTCATGAAACCCAAGAGAAGCCACTAGTCAGTATTGTGACTGACAGTGGCACTCTGGTTAACCCAGGTAGAAAAGGAATTGAGTGGGTGTAATCGTTAGCACAGAATGGCCTGCATAGGGTATTGAGGCTGGATACTCACTGTGTGCTGTGACACACTGCTGTCTGGCTCTGCCACAATTCTTAGGAACAATCCTGAATTAATCTTTTTTTTTTTTTTTGAGAGTCTTGCTGTGTCACCCAGGCTGGAGTGCAGTGACATGATCTTGGCTCATTGCAACCTCCGCCTCCTGGGTTCAAGTGATTTTCCTGTCTCGGCCTCCCGAGTAGCTGGGATTATAGGTGCACACCACCACACCTGACTAATTTTTGCATTTTCAGTAGAGACAGGGTTTCACCATGTTGGCCAGGCTGGTCTCTCAAACTCCTGGCCTCAAGTGATCCACCCGCCTTGGCCTCCCAAAATGCTGGGGTTACAGACGTGAGCCACCACACCTGCCCCTAAATTACTCTTGAACTTGGCATCTCATCTTTAACATTAAACATTCAGGTGGAAGCATTTAATGTGATCACTTTGGTCCCATTCCCAGGAGTCAGTTTTCAGAGCCTGGGAAAGAGAGCAGGGACTCCCAGGACCCTACCTCCAACGTAGAAAGGGTATTTGACACCAGGCAACCAAAAGGGCAAATGTCTACCACTGGCAGGAATGGAGGGGCTGAAGACAGGGCTGAGCGCTCGGCAGGAGTCGGGGGCCTGCTCCTACCTCCTGCTGTTCCCCCACGTCCCATCTGTTTTGAACTCAGAGTTTCGGACAAGAGCCTCCTCCTGCTGTCTGAAGGGCACCAGTGTGGCTGCCCACTGCTCCCAGGTTCCACGTGCCCAGCTTCAGCCACCTGGAGGGAGACTGGTTCCTCGTCCTCATTCCAGTTCTGATTTCTGGAGCCAAGCAAAAGCCATTCGGGCCGGGCGCGGTGGCTCACGCCTGTAATCCCAGCACTTTGGGAGGCCGAGGTGGGTGGATCACGAGGTCAGGAGATCAAGACCATCCTGGCGAACACGGTGAAACCCCGTCTCTACTAAAAATATAAAAAAATTAGCCGGGCGTGGTGGCGGGCGCCTGTAGTCCCAGCTTCTAGGGAGGCTGAGGCAGGAGAATGGCGTGAACCCGGGAGGCAACGGAGCTTGCAGTGAGCGGAGATCGTGCCACTGCACTCCAGCCTGGGCGACAGAGCGAGACTCCGTCTCAAAAAAAAAAAAAAAAGAAAAAGCCATTCAGAGAAATGTCCCTCGGCTTCCACTGTCTCCAGGCAAAGGGTAGGAAGGAGCGGTTCCCAGAGGCTGAGAAGAGGACTCAGATGAGGCCACGGGTGTCTGCAGCCATATGGAGTCTGGCAGATGCAGGCGGTGACATGGGGAGTTGTCGACGTCCCAGCTAAGTCAGCTGAGAACAGAAAGCCAGTGAGACAGGCAACCCCAACTCACAGGGCGGCTGGGGGGCTGGGGCGAGGCATGCCGAGTACACCTGACTGATCCCAGCACAACTCACAGGGCGGCTGGAGGGTTATCCCAGCCCAACTCTAGGACAGCTGGAGGGCTGGGGAAAGGCATGCTGACCAATCCCAGCCCTGAACAGACAGGCATGGAGAGGGCTGTGAGGGAGGCAGACAGAGGAACACCCACGCCTCCAACTGCACTGTCCCTCACCCCCATGTTCTACAGGTGCCTCCTACTGTGGGCTCCACAGAGGCAGAGGATGAGGGAGCCCACTGATACGCCCCTGTCGGGCAGCCTCCCTGAGCGAGCAGGAGCAGGTCAGGGGTGAGTGTGGAAGGATGACAGCCCAGGGCATCCTAGGCCCCTGGGGCAAGGGCCAGTTCCCCGTACTTCCTGACCTCTGCCTCATTTGCAGATACACATGCTCCTGTTGGGAGATACCTGGAGTCATCTCAACTCCTGTCCTCCATTCCCCAGGTCCACAAGTCACCAGGTTCTATTCCCCTTCCCCTCCACATATCTCAGAGCTGTCACAGACTCTCCATGCCCCATTTCAGGGGTCTCGGCCCAGGTCTTGTCATGCCTTATCTGGACCAAGAGCAATGGTCTCCAACCAGCTCCACCCAGGTACCCCCTGCCCCGCCCATGTCCCCCACGGTTGCACCATGCCTGCTTGCACCTGCCCTCTCTCTTCACTGCAGAGGTAGGGCTGAACCCTAGGCCTGCTCTCAGGGCCCCACCTCCTGCTCATCCTCCATGTGGCCCAAGCCCTCTATGGCTGTTTGCCTCTTGCCCACATCTTCCATGTTGACGTTGCCTGGGACTGGAGGATGTATCAGCATATGGGTCCTCGGGCCAGGTTAAAAACGGTGTGTGAGGCCAGGTGCGGTGGCTCATGCCTATAATCCCAGCACTTTGGGAAGCTGAGGTGGGTGGATCACCTAAGGTCAGGAGCTTAAGACCAGCTTGGCCAACATGGTGAAACCTCATCTCTACTAAAAATACAAAAATTAACCAGGTGTGGTGTCACGTGCCTATAATCCCAGCTACTCGGGAGGCTAAGGCAGGAGAATCGCTTGAGCCTGGGAGGTGGAGGCTGCAGTGAACCAAGATCGTACCATTGCACTCCAGCCTGGGCCACTGAGGAGAATCTGTCTCAAAAAACAACAAACCCGATGCGTGAGTCCAGCTTTGCCACTCAGCTTCTTCATGTTCATTTCCTTCATTCACTCATTCATTCAATCAACAAAGCTTTATCTGTGCCAGGTTCTGCCCTGAGGCTCTGCAGACCCAGCTGCAGAACAAGCCCACCCTCTACCTTCACAGGGTCTACAGGAGTCAGTGCATGCAGTGTGCTTAGCACAGGGCCTGCTGGAGGGACGTTTACTACTATTATTAATGACTGATAGCCGGGGCTAGTGATCCAGCATTTCCTGCCAAGAGCCCCCTCCTCAGCCTCACCAGGGACATTGACAGGTCTGACCCCCTGCAGCCTACAGGCAAGAATGCTTTTGTCTTTTCCTGTTACTTCCTAGTTCCGGAAAAGGGACTGGGGTTCAGGCGGTGGGGTGGGCTGGACTGAAGGAGCCCAGGACCAGAGTCTATCCTGCAAGGGAACTGCTCCCAAGACTGAGCCACACCCACCCCCACTCCCGGAGGGGTCCCCATCTTGCCTCTTAGAAGATAGAGGGAGCAGAGTTGAGGCTAAGGGGTGCTGCCCCCTCATACCAGAAATCAGGACAGAACCACGGCAGGGTGCCAAGTTGGGGCTCAGCCCCCACACTTCCTCCTGAGCAGGAGAGAGCAGGTCCAAGGCAAAGGCCGAGCCCCTGGTCTTGCTGAGCAGCCACGGGTGTGAATTAAATGTCTGGTACGGCCCCAGCCGGCAAGCGGGCCCCACGCAGGCTTCCATCCTCCCTTTATCATCTGCAGCAAAGCGTTTACAGTCAATAAGCTGGCTAATTAATTCTCTTCAAAGACCTCTCAATTATTCATCCTGGGCTACAGAGAGAACAATTAGAGCATCTCCTCGCTCGCTCTCGCTACAGAGTGAGGCTGCGCCTGGGCCACGGAGCCCCCTGGGCCCCTGCAGCCTCGGGTGTCCCCAGGGGCCCCTCCCCCCGGCAGAGGCAGCAGGACAGAACCTTCTAGGGGGGGATCCTCTTCCCCAAGCTTGGAAGCAGCTCAGATCATTATCCCCACTGCTCAGGGGGAGGACACGGAGACCCTGAGCAGGCAGCGACTTCTGGAGTTCAACAGCCCCCTAGGGCAGACCCGTGGATGCAGAGCCGGGCTCCAGGTGCCGGCAGCAGGGCCACAGGGACCTGGGGCTGAGCCCTCTCTGCTTCCAGGAAAAAGGTTTGTGCTGGGAGGGGAGGGGAGGAAGAGGGGAGCAGCTAACAGGGTAGCAGCTGCAGCCAAGCCGGGAAGGGTCTCGTGTCCCAGCGACTGCAGCAGGGGTCACTCTAGAAGGGGTGAAGTCCCAGGGCAGCCCTCAGGTTCCAAGAGGAGCTGCACTGTGGGCCCCAGCTAGGACTCCTCTATGCCAAGGGGGCCCCTAGGTCAGAGCTAGCTTCACTGCTCCGCTCCAACTCTCCAACTTCCTGGAGTTGCTCAAGTCACTCACTGGGGCCTTCAAGGACAGGGCAGCTGGTTGTGCCCCCGGTCCACCCTCTCCTCTCCAGCCTGGGGCCCGCATTGCCAGCTCTCGTTCCTGTCTCCCCCAAACAACAGACACCAGCATGCGCAGAGTTAACTCCCCGAGGCTCCAAGACCGCGCAGAGTGGGGGGTGGGGGGCCGGGCGTGCCTGTCGGGAAGTATGGATTTCTGCAGTGGTTTTACTGGAAAAGCTGTAGCTGAAGGTGGGAGGGGGTCACCATGGCAACTTCTGGCTGTGGGAACAGGTTGGCTAGTGGGAACCCATTGTTCCAGGGGCCCAAGGGGGCCCAGCAGGCCCTGGGGGACCCCACATTTGCCTCCCAGGGGTCTTCACCCACTCCGAGAGCTACGGAGACCCTCCTCAATCTGGAATTACCAACCTCCCCGCCTCCCTTCCTGTCCTCCCTCCTGTAACATCTCCCCAGGGCTGGGCCCCTCACTCAGCCGCCCCGCCCCCCCACTGAAGTGCCCCTTGCACCCGAGCTGTTAATCGAAGCACCAATTACCCGGCGGAGGCCCAGGAGCTCCAGGGAATCTCCCTCTTGGAAGAGCTTTTCATGTGGAGCGAGCCTGGCTTCAAAGCCTGGGGTGAATTCAGGGGATGCCATAATTGAAGCTCCCGACCCCAACACAACCCACCAGAGGGAGCCCGGGATTCCGGCGGCGGGCGGTGGGCGGGGTGGGCAAGAGCTCACCCCAACCCCACCCCAACAGGGAAGATTCCAAACAAAGCAACAAATTCTAGGAAGTCCTCCCCACCCCACCACAAACCTGCACAGCCCTCCCTGCAAGGGAAATCAGGGTAAGGGGAGGCGGCCCGGAAGGGACAGGGGGCTCCCAGGTGCCCCTCCAAATCCCAATGCCCCCCTGCCTGCTCTCTGCCCAGGAAGGCTCCTTGGTAGCTGGGATCAGCCCTGCCCAGCGTCCCATGCCAGTGCAAGTGCGCTGCACTAAACCTCCCATGGGGACCCTCTGCGACGCCTTGCTGAAGCCCTCGCAGCTGACTCAGCCCCGGCCCCGGAGCGCCTACTGGGTGCAGGGTGCACGGGATCGGCGATCAGGCCAAGGGAACACGGGGCACATGAAAGCAGACACGGCTGGCTCCTAGGCCCTCCAGGCTCAGGTTCCTCCCTGGTCCTGCAGGGCTCCGGGCTGGCCTTGGAGCCCTCCTGCAAACCAGGGAGGCACAGAGTGGGGGGCTGGGAGGGCCCCGGAGGATGTGTGTGTGTGTGTGGCCCGAAGGCACTTCCAGGAATCTCCAGTGGCACTGCCCAAAAGGCCCTGGCCAAGCAGGGATGGCTGCGGGGGAGTGAGGGGGGACGGTGGCGGGGGGGTTGGGGGGGTGGGGTGAGGAGAGCCACGCCCCCTGCTTTTGTTCTTTTCTCTTGGGATGCTGTCCCAAAAGCCCACCCGCCCCCCCCCCACCTGGGCCCCTCCCTGCTGTGCTGGAGGTCCTCAGATCAGTGACTCCTCTCACTCTGGTTTCCTCTTCTCAATATGGGCCAGATAAGCCCACTTCCAGGGGGTGGTGGGCACCGAAGGAGATCAGGTGATACACGGGAAGTTAATAGGTGACGGATTCCTAGTCACGCTGGTTCCTCCTTCACCCCCACCAGAAAAGGGCAGTGGCCCTTCTTAAGTCCTGGGTTGCTGCTGAGAGGTGTGGCTCCCTACCCTCCCTCCAGTCCACCAGAGTCCTGTGGGGCACGGGGGACATCAGCACAGGCCAGACCCCACAAAGTTGCGGAAGGCCTGCCCAGGCCAAACACCCGGGTGCGATTTTGCAGCGTTGGGCAGGGCCTGAAAGAGTTAACCTGACTGTCCTTAACCAGGGTCTTTCCTTCCTCTGGGTCATCCAGCTGATTTGGGGGACACCCCAACTTCCGGGGCCTCCCTGTGCTCCCATAATATCCCTGCCCCGGCCCCACACCCGCTGCCTGCACACTCGATCTGCCGAATCCCGATAAAACATTTGGAGGAGATAAGTACTGCATATAAATAATTAAGACCACATGCAGATTCGCCAACAAAAGAAAAGTTTCAAACCCCTATTCCGGGAACAGCTGCCCGTGTGGGGCCCGGCAGGGCTGTGGAGACCCACCCCACCCCACTGGAGGCCCACCCCACAGACTCTGTCTTCTGGAAGGACCAGCCAGGGGCTCCTCCCCAAGCCAGTGCCTCCCCCAGCACCAGGGGGCCTGGCTTCCAGAGTGGGCAGGGGGAGTGTGGCAGAGGCACTGAGCCCAGGGTAGGATGGGGAGCGCCAGCACCACTGTGGGGTGGCCCTCACGTACCCACAGAGCCCAAACCCCTAGGCAGGGTCCCCTAACCCCAACACCAGGCAGGCTCTAGCCACCCTGTCGGTGCCCAATAAGCCATTTATTGAATAAAGATTGAACCCAAAACTCCAGGTTCCCGGGCAGTGTGACTCCTGAGCTCTGGCTGAGGGCAGCCGAGCTGGAGGAACTGCCAGAGGGAGTAGCTGTCCCCCATGCCCTTCTCCTCTGCGGGACAGGTTGGCGCAGGCTCGCCCTGGACTAAAGGAAGGCTTGCCCTGCCATGCCCCTGCTCAAGGACCTGCCAGGGCTCCCTATGGATGTTAGTATCTGATCCCATCCCTCTGCCTGGCTTTCAAGGTCCTCCTGGGGCTCATCCCTCTAGGTTCACTTCTCACCTTCAGAAGCAATTCCCTCTCCACCCCCTGCTGTTTCCTCAGTCACGTTTCTCCAGTTATTTCCTGAATGCCCATGATGCCCTAAGCCCCCTGCTAGGGATCCCGAGAATGAAAGACTCAGGTCTTTCCCTCCGGGAGCCTGAAACCCAGTGAGGGACGCTGGCCAGTGACCGATGACAAAGGCAACTGTGAGATAAGACAGGTTCCAAGGAAAAAGGGAGAAGAGGGTGTGTGTCTTGGCAGAGGGGTAGGGCTATCACGCAAGGCTTCCTGGAGGAAGAGAGAGGCTGAAAAACAACTGGAATTCTTCCAAGTGCAGAAGAGGAGGAGGCTGGGCAATGCCTGGAGGCCCAACAGCTCTGCCCCCGGCCGACTCCACACACACCTGGGGTACACACAGCCAGGGTGGGTCCTAGAGGGAGGCAGAGACCTTAGCAGTGCAGGTTCCAATCCTGGTTTTACGGCTCACCAGCAAGGTTCTCTTCCTCCCTAATCTGTTTCCTCCCCAGCAAAATGGGATCATGGTCCCAGCAGTTCATTCGAGATCCTCTCCCCTTGGCAGGAGATGAAGGACACTGACGCCAGCACCCAGCATGGGCTGGCAAACCTAATCAGTGCCCATGCATTAGGTGTGCCATCCACTGACTGGTGAATGGATTGAGGACCTTGGAGTTATCTTCCTGAATCTTCCCTCCTTGGTGGCAACTCACCTCCGCTCACCAAGGGGTCCAGGAAGGCACCTGACTCTCAGGACTGCTGGCGTCTTGTTCGTGTCAGTCACCTACCTGACCAGGAATGCATGGCAGCACACAGCACCTCTGCTCCTGCCCAGGGCCCTGGCAGGAGCGTGACAAATACTTCCTGTGGAATTATGTTCTCCAGTGATGGCGCTCTGCCCAGGGATCCCAGGGCAGCTTGGCAAGTGGGCGTGCCCCAGCAGGTGCCCACTTGTCTTTCTGTTCCCAGGAAGGGGCTCTTGGGTTCCTAATCAGAGGGCCCATGGCCGGGAGCAGCGGCTCATGCCTGTAATCCCAGCACTTTGGGAGGCCGAGGAGGGCAGATCACCTGAGGTCAGGAGTTCGAGACCAGCCTGGCCAACATAAAGAAACCCCGTCTCTACTGAAAGTACAAAATTAGCCAGGCATGGTGGTGTGTGGCTGTAATTCCAGCTGCTTGGGAGGCTGAGGCAGGAGAATCACTTGCACCTGGGAGGTGGGGGCTGCAGTGAGCCAAGATTGCATCACTGCACTCCAGCCTGGGCAACAAGAGCGAAACTCTGTCTCAGAAAACAAAACAAAACAAAACAGAGGGCCCAGCAGGGTCTTGTCTCTGCTTCCAGTGAGGGCAAGTGCTCACCAGAGAGAGGCCCGAGCCCCATGTGTGCCCACGTCACCTCTCGGTCTTCAGGCCCGCCCGTGCTACTCATTAAACTAGGCCTTTCTGCTGCAGCCGGTCCTGCAGGTCCCCGAATGTGGGACCTTCCTTCATCCTGCCATCCTTGACCTTGGGATCAGCAAGTGGGTGGCCAAGGACAGAAATTATAAGACCTAGAGCCAGATGCGGTGGCATGCGGTGGCACACGCCTACAGTCCCAGCTACCCTAGAGGCTAAGGCGGGAGGATCTCTTGAGCCCAGGAGTTCGAGGATGCAGTGAGCTTTAGCCTGGGTTACAAAGCAAGACTCCATCTCTAAAATAAATAAATAAATAAAAAGTAATTAAAGAAATAATAAGACCTAGGAGAAAGTGACCTTCAAATCTTCACACTATTGTGATCATGCACCCTTACCCGTACAAATGATATATGCATAGTTATTTTTAGATTACAAGTTTCCATGACTGTATGAATACATTACTTGCATTATAAAACATTCACGAAAGATAGGCATTTAAAAAGAATGAGATTGGCCGGGCGCGGTGGCTCAAGCCTGTAATCCCAGCACTTTGGGAGGCCGAGACGGGCGGATCACGAGGTCAGGAGATCGAGACCATCCTGGCTAACACGGTGAAATCCCATCTCTACTAAAAAACACAAAAAACTAGCCGGGCGAGTTGGCGGGCGCCTGTAGTCCCAGCTACTCGGGAGCCTGAGGCAGGAGAATGGTGTAAACCCGGGAGGTGGAGCTTGCAGCGAGCTGAGATCTGGCCACTGCACTCCAGCTCGGGCAACAGAGCGAGACTCTGTCTCAAAAAAAAAAAAGAATGAGATTTAAACGCTAAGTATAACATTCTCCTCCCCGCCCCAGGCGGTCATCCTTTATACCCATTCTAGAGGCCGATGTCAGCAGGACAGCCCTCCCCTCCCCAGCTAGGATGGAGCCCCTCCCCTCTGATCCAACCCCCAGTCACAAGTTCCAACCTTCCTTCCTCCCAAAGACCCCCTCGCAAACTCTGCCACTATGAAAACCATACTTTTCCTCTTTTCCTGATCCCAACTGTTCTTTTCTTTTTCTTTTTTTTTTGAGACAGAGTCTCGCTCTCTCGTCCAGGCTAGAGTGCAGTGGCGCGATCTCAGCTCACTGCAACCTCCACCTTCCGGGTTCAAGTGATTCTCCTGCCTCAGCCATCTGAGTAGCTGAGATTACAGGTATCTGCCACCATGCCTGGCTAATTTTTGTATTTTTAGGAGAGACAGGGTTTCACCATGTTGGCCAGGCTGGTCTCGAACTCCTGACCTCAAGTGATCCGCCCGCCTCGGCCTCCCAAAGTGCTGGAATTACAGGTGTGAGCCACCGTGCCTGGTCTGTCTCAGCTGTTCTATCATCAGCTGGGGAGCCATGCCTGGGGTGCCCAGGGCTCCTCTCACAAGGGCCATTTCTCATCCTCTGCAGGGCCACCCTGGGACAGAAATTCATCTTGCTTATGGCACAGGGACAGAAGCAGACTGGCTGAGGACAAGGTAACAGAAGGGCTAGGGTTTTTAGAAGACAAAGCTTCCTTCACGGATGCAGAAGGAGAATGCTGTTTCGCTGCGCTGGGCAACTTGGGTTTGAATCCCACCTCGGGGATACGTGACTGACTGCAGGGCGCACAGCAGGTGTTCGGTACACAGAGCCCTTACTGCAGATACTGCTCAACAAGGCAGGATCTGCCTGGCCCTTGCTTCAGGCCCTCGGCGGGGATTGGGCAGCCGCTCTTGCCCATGCCCTGGGGGCTCCGAGATGCCAGTACTCCTCTGGGTAGTTGGGGAACCCACCCAGGGATTCCACATCTCCAGGGCAGCAGACCCCACAGTCTCCAGGGATCTTGTCCATGCCCAAACTCGCCTTCCCTGTCCTTCCCCACAAGAGCCCTGGCCCTGGTGGCTGCAGGAGTGGGAGGAGGGGATGTGGGGGGTCTGGGGAAGGCTGCCCTCCGTGACGCTCTGCCAAGCCAGGAGGGGCGAAGGAGTCACGCGGTCCCCATGCTGGACCCTGGAGTCCAGGGAGCAGCGCCTGCAGCCGGCTCAGCCTTGGGTCCCCTGCCCCTGTGGAGCTGGCCCTACCCCAGATGGCCACCGTGCCTGATGCCCGGCATCTGACCCTGTGTCCTCCCTGCCGAGGGGCCAGAACAGAGGCCCCGGGAACAGGCAAGGCGCAGTGCACGGAGCTGACCCCGTGCCTCGGTCCAGGCCTAGTAACAGGAAGTGAGAGGCCAATGCCGGTAAACGAGATCCGAAAGATTAGAGGCCTCGCTGCCGCCCCAAGTTAGAGGACAAGTTCCCGGAAGGAGGAGGAAGCTGCCGCAGTAAATAACGCCAGACCCCAGCACGCGCCCCAGCTGTCAGCAGCCCTTGTGGCCGCAGGCTGGTGGGCCGGGGAGGGAGCAGGTGGGGGCAGAAGGCCAAGGGGGTGCCCTGGTCTCAGCCTGAGCTGGGGACACCTGGAAGGCAGTAGAGCGGTTCCCGAGGGTTCCCCCAGCCTAATCCCCAAGTCCCCATTCCCCTGTCCACACACACCACAGCTTGCAACTGTATCTAAAGACAGAAGCCGGGCCGGGTGCAGTGGCTCATGCCTGTAATCCCAGCACCTTGGGAGGCCAAGGCGGGTGGATCACCTGAGATCAGGAGTTCAAGACCAGCCCAGCCAACATGGTGAAAGCCCCTCTCTATTAAATACAAAAATTAGCTGTGTATGGTGGCCGGTGCCCGTAATCTCAGCTACTGGGGAGGCTGAGGCAGAGAATCGCTTGAACCTAGGAGGTGGAGGTTTCGGAGAGACGAGATTGCAAGCCTGGGAGACAGAGCATGACTCCATCTCAAGAAAAAAAAAAGAGAGAGAAGAAAGAAAGGAAGAAAGAAAGGAAGGAAGGAAGGGAGGGAGGGAAGGAAGGAAGGAGAAGAAAGAAAGAAAGAAGAGAGAGAGAAAGGAAGGAAGGAAGGAAGGAAGGAAGGAAGGAAGGAAAGAAGGAAGGAAGGAAGGAAGAAAGGAAAGAAAAGAAAGAAAAGAAAGAAAAGAAAGAAAAGAAAGAAAAGAAAGAAAAGCCAGCCAGCTGCAGTGGCTCATGCCTGTAATCCCAGCACTTTGGGATGCCGAGTTGGGAGGACTGCTTTAGGACAAGAGTTTGAGACCAGCTTGGGCAACATAGCAAGACCTCATGTCTGCAAATAAAATAAATTAGCCAGGCATGGTGGTATGTCCCTGCTACTCTGGAAGCAGAGACCAGAGGACTGCTTGAGCCCAGGAGCTTGAGGCTATAGTGAGCTATGATCATACCACTGCACTCCAACCTGAGCAAGAGAGTCAGACCCTGTCTCAAACAACAACAACAAAAAAAGACAAACCACAGCACGGGGGAAATTTTTTTTTTTCTTCAGACAGAGTCTTGCTCTGTCACCCAGGCTGGAGTGCAGTAGCTCGATCTCAGCTCACTGCAGCCTCCCCCTCCTGGGTTCAAGCGATTCTCCTGCCTCAGCCTCCCCAGTAGCTGGGATTACAGGCATGTGCCACCACACCTGGCTAATTTCTGTATGTGAGTACAGACGGGGTTTTGCCATTCGCCATGTTGGCCAGGCTGGTCTCGAACTCCTGACATCCAGTGATCCCCCTGCCTTGGCCTCCCAAAGTGCTGGGATTATAGGCGAGAGCCACCGCGGCTGGACTGGGGGGAAAATTTTTTTTTTTTTTTTTTTTTTTTTTTGAGATGGAGTCTCGCATTGTTTTCTGGGCTGGAGTGCAATGGCGCAGTCTCGGCTCACTGCAACCTCTGCCCCCTGGGTTCATGCGATTCTCCTGCCTCAGTCTCCCGTGTAGCTGGGATTACAGGCACCCACCACCACACCCAGATAGTCTTTTGTATTTTTGGTAGGTATGGGGTTTCCCTATGTTGGCCAGACTGGTGTTGAACTCCTGATCTCGTGATCTGCCTGCCTTGGCCTCTCAAAGTGCTGGGATTGAAGGCATGAGCCACCGCACCTAGGCCTGGGGTGAAATCTTTGCAACACACAGAACCCACAGGGATCAGTATGCTTGCACATACAAACCAGCCTGACAGGTCAATGAGAAAAGACCAGAACAGGCTTTCACAAAGAGGAATTCAAACGGCTAAAACATAAGACAAGGTGCTCTCCTTTAGCAGTTATCAGAAAGAGCAGGGCCCGGTTCGGTGGCTCATGCCTATAATCCCAGCACCTTGGGAGGCTGAGGCAGGTGGATTGCTTGAGCCCAGGAGTTCAGCCTGCAATGAGCTATGATTGTACCACTGCACTGCAGCCTGGGTGACAGAGCAAGACTCAGTTTCTTAAAAAAAAGAAAAAAAAGAAAAAAAAAAGAGGCGGGGAACAGTGGCTCATGCCTGTAATCCCACCACTTTGGGAGGCTGAGGCAGGCAGATCACCTGAGGTCAAGAGTTCAAGACCAGCCTGGCCAACATGGTGAATCCCCCATCTCTACTAAAAATACAAAAATTAGCTGGGTGTGGTGGTGGGCACCTGTAATCCCCACTACTCGGGAGGCTGAGGCAGGAGAATCGCTTGAACCCAGGAGACAGAGGTTGCAGTGAGCTGAGATTGCGTCACTGCACTCCAGCCTGGGTGACAGAGTGAGATTCCATCAAAAAAAAAAGAAAAAAAGATCAGATTAAAATTGCCAGAAGATATCACCACATACCACAAGAACGGCTAAGATGAAGCAGTCTGATAACACTAGCGTCACTGAGATGGACAAGTGTGGGAAAGTGGGGGAGGAGAGCATTCCCAGCACTTTGGGAAAGGATTTGGCCCACCTCGTAAAGCTGCAGATGAGGGACCCCAGAATCAGCAGCCCCTCCACGAGGCGCCTGCCCTCCTGAAGCAGGCTCCTGGACCCCAGCAGACAGAAATCAGAACGCCCACCAGCGCCACCGTACATGGCCAGTCTGGAAACACAACCCCAAATGTCCCTAAACGGGTAGAATGGAGAAATAAACTATGCTCTAGGGACCCAGTGGAAAAGCACCTGGCGGCAGAGAATAAGCGACAGCCACAGCACAGGTGACTCTGGCAAACACAATACCGGCCTGACGAAGCCAGACATAAAAGGAGACACCCTGATTCGACTTCTGTAAAGTTCATGCACAGGCCACACTCAACACTCAACTGCTATTAAGGGATACATCCATGGTGGCAAAATCATAAAGAAAAGCAAGTCCTGGCCATGAAAGTCAAGCCAGGCCAGGCCTGGTGGCTCACGCCTGTAATCCCAGAGGTTTGGGAGGATCGCTTAAGTCCAGGAGTTCAAAAGCAGCCTGGGCAACATAGCTAGACTCCATCTCTAAAGAAACAAACAAACAAACAACAAAAAATATATACATATATGGAGAGAGAGAGAGGAGGAGAGAGGAGAGGGAGAGAGGGAGAGGAGAGAGAGAGGGAGAGAGAAAGAAAAGAAAGGAAAATGTCAGGGCAGCAGTAACTTCTGCAGAGGGAAGGGATGTACATAGGAAGGAAACTTCTGGAATCCTGGCCATGGTCTATTTCTTTGTGTGTGTGTGCGTTTGTGTGTGTGTGTGTGTGAGACGCAGTCTTGCTCTGTCACCCAGGTGGAGTGCAATGGCACGATCTTGACTCACTGCAACCTCTGCCTCCTGAGTTCAAGTGATTCTCCTGCCTTAGCCTCCTGAATAGCTGAGATTCCAAGCGCCCACCACCACGCCTGGGTAATTTTTTGTATTTTTGGTAGGGGCGGGGTTCACCATGTTGGCCAGGTGGTCTCAGGCACCATGCAACCTCAGGTGATCCGCCTGCTTTGGCCTCCCAAAGTGCTGGGATTACAGGCATGAGCCACCACACTCAGCCATGGACTATTTCTTGATCTGAGTCGCTACGGCATGGGAGTTTATTTTATATGTATTTATTTGTAACACTACAAATAACTAAGCGCATTACTACATTTCTACCTTGTATGAGTGGTAAATTTCTTAATTTTTTTTTTTTTTTTTTTTTGAGAGTGAGGTCTCACTCTTTTTGCCCAAGCTGGGTGCGAGTGGCACTATCTGACTCACTGCTGCTCCGCCTCCCGAGTTCACGCTCATTCTCCTGCCTCAGCCTCCCGGAGTAGCTGGGACTACAGGCGCCTGCCACCGCGCCCGGCTAATTTTTTGTATTTTTAGTACAGATGGGGTTTCACCGTGCTGGCCAGGATGGTCTCGATCTCCTGACCTCGTGATCCACCCGCCTCAGCCTCCCAAAGTGCTGGGATTACAAGTGTGAGCCACCACGCCCGGCCAAATTTCTTAAGTTTTTAAACAAGCAAGTGTATTTGAACACCCACTGTGTTGGGCACTGGGGATGGGCCATGCCCAGCTCCCGCCCAGCCTACGATGAGCTGATGGAGTGCGGGTGAACATCCTGTGGCTGCCCATTGGGGTCACGCACAGGGTCTCCCCAGCTCTGTAGCCCCCCTTGCTCTGCACCTGGCTGGGGAACAGCCCTCACTCCACCCTCCATTCTCTTCTGGTCTCGCACCCTCAAGGCACCTCACTCTGGATTTCCGGAGATGGTGCTGAAGGCGAACCTGGAGAGGCACATCTTTCCCACTGGGGGATCCCAGTTGGGGAAGTGCAGGGGCTTGGAGGAGCTCCCTCCCTTCTCACCCTCCCAACAGCACACATGACCTTGACACCCAGTGGCCCCCACGTGGGCCAAGTGCATGCCCACCGTGGGCCCGGCCAGGCCCCCAGGCCCAGTCCCCCAGACTGGGAATGATGATGGCAGTGCCAACAGCTCCCCTCTGAATATCAAGCTATCGGGGCTGGGCCTAGGCTAGGGCCCTATAGATCCTGCAGGCTCAGGGCCAAGAGGATGGGATGGAAAGGACATTCCCCCCCCCCCCCCCCCCGCCACCTGTTTACCAGGACCCAGGGCTGCTATCTCCAGCTGCGATCTGCTGCCTCCCTTTATCTCAGCGGGGCCAGCCCCGGGTTCCCAGCAGCAGCCTCCCCGGCGCGCACTTCCTGCCAGCAACCCAGCGTTACAGGAATCCGCACACTGAACTCAGCGTGAGTGTGTGTCCACACCCCAGCGCCTGCGCCTGGGCGGGTGCCAGGGAGCGGGGGGTGCCGTGAAAGGCAGCCCACCTGGGGCTTATGTCACAAGCCCCCCTCCAGCTGGCCCAGTGGCCTCCCACTGCTCAGGGGAGCCGAAAATCTCTCAACAAGGCCAGGGAGGGGGTTGTCTTTGGGACCCCCAGACCTGACTCTGAGAGGCTGAGGCCAGGCCAGGCCCTGTTCTCCTGGAATCCTCGCCATGTCCTTCTGCACAGGGGTCTCACACGATGCACCCAAGCTGCCTGGGGGTCTCAGGGGCGGGGGATGGCGAACCACATGTCCCTCCAGTGTCAGTCACCTGGCAGGTGTTTGCTGAGTCCTGTGGCCTTGGCGCTGGGCTAGGCACGCAGGACACACCAAAGGACGAGGGCATCTGGGCCCTGTATGCGCAGAGCATCAGCCACACGGAGAAGTCAGAGGAGGAAACAGGCCGCTGTGACCCGTGGGCAGAGGGAAGAAAAGGTGCCACAGGCACTGCAGGAGGAGGGCCACCTCCATCCTCCCCTGGGCTGGGCCAGGAGGGCTTCATGGAGAATGAGGTGTCTCAGCTAAGATCTGAAGATGGAGGAGGTGGTGACCAAGGACGCGTGCCGATGGCTGGGGGTTTTCCAGACAGAATGCAGGTGCAGAGGTCTCGGGGTGAAAGACAGGCCAGCACATTCGGGAACAGAAGTGTTGCAAGCCCGAGTGTGGGGCGGGGAGACGTCTGGGAGGCAGAAGGGCTGGATCCCACAGAGGCCAGGGAGGAAGCCCCGCCGAGAGGCCCCACTGTCCCCACCCACAGAGGAGCTCAGAAGTTTGGGAACAGCTGGGCTGCAGGGGCCAGTCCTGGAAGGCAGGGGCTCAGGAGAGAAGGGAGCAGCTGGCGTGTGGGGCCAGGGCCAGCCTGCATTGGGGCAGGAGATGACCCTAGGACCTCCAGTGACGGTGACCCTTCTGGTGAGAATGTCAAGAAGAACCGCAGAGAGGGCGAGGAAAGAGGGCCGGTGCTGTGACAGCAGTGGGGGAAGGGGAGTTGGTTCCACACAGGGCTTTGGGTTTCTCATCCCAGCCTGAGAACTGTGGCCTGTCCCCAGCTTACCAGAAAGACAACTCAGATCTCAGCTGCAGCCAGGGTCACACACACACACACGCATGCACACACGTGCACACACAGAGACACACATGTACACACGCATGCATACACACACACACACACGCAGGAGCCCAGACAACCCCCCAGAGGCCAAGCTGCGGTCAAAGGGTCCACCCGCCACTGGCCTCACTGCACCTTTCCCTATGAGAGCCCACCCTTCTTGCTCCTCCACACTGTTGGGCACCACTGGGACAAGGCAGGGGTGGCCCGGGTGACCTGGGGACTAGAGAGGAGGACCTGGAAGAAGGAAACTGTTCTGCCCCAGGTTCCCCCAGGGAGAGGCCACCTATCTGGGGAGACCGCTCTAATTTGGGAGAAAGGGAGAAAGGTCTTGCTGAGTGATCAGTTGTGCCTCTCGGGCAGGGTCCTTGGGCCTCTATGACCCCAACCTCCCTGCCCGTCCTCCCACTGCAAGGCTGCTGCAAGCATTGACAGGGAAGCTGCAGAGGGCAGGCTTTGCAGACTGCAAAGCTCGGCAAACAGGAGGCCATTCTGTGATTCTGCCATAGCTGGGAAGGGCCTGGGGTCCATCTGGTTGTCCCCTTCCTCCCCTGACAGCTGCTATCCCTGCCCCCAACCCCTGCCCCGCCAGACCATCCACCTCCCTTCCTTCCCACAGAGGCCTCCGCTCCCCACCCCCTACTTCCCAGCAGAAGGTCTGGAGCCGGACAATGAGATAAGGGGCTTGTTTTCTCAGGGCAGGAATTTGGTGCAGTTTGCGGGTCAGGCCCAGAAGGGCTCTGGGGAGGGGAGGGCAGCAAGCCTGTCCATCAGATGGGTGTCCTTGGGACCATAGACCCCGCGGGTACTCAGGATTCCCACCAAGCTGAAGGAAGAGAGATGGAGAGCCCCTGAGAGGTCACCCGGCCCCGGATGTAGCTTTTGGGCTCCATCCCCACCCCTGTTCACTTCCCCAGCCACACTGGCCCTCAGGGCCACAAATGCAGCAGCTCCTCTCTCCCCCCAGCCTTCACCCCGCTATTCCCTTTGTCAAAAGTCGAAGCTCAGCCTAATCACTGCTTCCTCCAGGAAGCCTGACCTGCTGCCTGGACTGGGCCTGTTAGAGCTGCTCCCTCGCTGCCATCCTCTCATGGCCAGCATCTCGTCCCCCACCCCTGGGACCTGAGCTCTAGAGGGCAGGCCACCTCTGCTCGCCCTAAGTCCCCAGGCCCGGCCTGGAGCTGGCTTGTGGTAGAGGCCTGGCCATGACTGATCTAGGATGGGTGTCCTCCTCACCCTCGCCCTCGCCAGACGCTCGGCCCAGGAGCTGTGGCCCCTCCTGGATCTATTTTCTCCTATGGGGGACAGACAGCCCCTGTGGCTCCAAGAAGAGGAACCGCTGAGTGGCAATGGGTGCCTGTGTTCCCTGTGGGGAACCCCTGGGGGGAAGGGCACCCCACAGTCTGGACTGAGTCAGAGTGCACCCCAAAGCCCCTGGGCCCTCAGGGTTCCAAGCTGGGATCAGTAACGACAATGATAGTAACAGCCACAGCTGGGCAGGTCGCGGTGGCTCACGCCTCTAATCTCAGCACTTTGTGGGACTGAGGGAGAATGGCTTGGGCTCAGGAGCTTGAGACCAGCCTGAGCAACGCAGCAAGACCTTGTCTCTACAAAAAAGACAGAAAAATTAGCCGGGCATAGTAGCACTTGCCTGTAGTCCCAACTATTTGGGAGGCTGAGGCGGGAGGCTCACCTAAGCCCAGGAGGTCAAGACTGTGGTGAGGGGTAATCACACCACTGCATTCCAGCTTGGGGGATAGAGTGAGACTCTGTCTGTCTTAAAAAATGTAAAAATAGCCACAGTGGGGTGACCACCCTGAGCTTACAGCAAGCCAGGCACTGGGGTCAGCACCACATATCCAGTCACTGAATGCTCACAACAGTCCAATCTGCAGTTGAGGAAACTGAGGCACAACGCGGCTACATGGCTTGTCCAAGGCCACACAGCTGGCTTCAACTTCAGCACCACCCTGCCCCCATGGAGGCAGTCTGCCCAGGGCCAGGGGCTTATGGAGGAGGGGCTCCCCACGCACCCTTTTAGCAGTCTCCTGTTAGACTGGGACCTGGGTGGAGGCATTGCCCTGTCCCCCTGCCTGGCACCCGGACACTGCCTGGCGCACCACACTTGCTCAACAAATCAATACTGAAAACAGTAAACGAGGGAAGCTGCGTTTTAGGGCAGCATGACATGGTGATTTAGGGTTGCTCTCTGGAGACAGCCGCACCCCGCCCCGACCAATTCCTACCCAAGTGGCCTCCAACTGTCTGTTAGCTCCGCGTCTCCCGTTCCCCATCTGCAAGACAGGGATAGCAATAGCGCTCGTCTCCTAGAGTTGTTAGGAGCTTAACTAAGCTAATATTTGCAAAGGGCCTGGGGCAGAGCCTGGCACACAGCAAGTGCCACACGAGCGTCTGCGCTATAAAAACTCACCCGGGGTCAGGCGCAGTGGCTCACGCCTGTAATCCCAGCACTTTGGGAGGCCAAGGCGGGCGGATCACCTGAGGTCAAGAGTTCGAGACCAGCCTGGCCAACATGGTGAAACCTCATCTCTACTAAAAATACAAAAAAAAAAAAAAAAGAAACAAAGAAAAAGAAAATTAGCTGGGTGTGGTGGCACGCGCCTGTAATCCCAGATATTCGGGAGGTTGAGACAGGACAATTGCTTGTACCCGTGAGGCGGAGGTTGCAGTGAGTCAAGATCGCGTCACTGCACTGCGGCCTGGGCGACAAAGCGAGACTCTGTTTCTCTCTCACACACACACACACAAAAAAACCCAAAAAACAAACAACAAACAAACAAAACTCGCTCGGCCTCGGTTTCTCCTTCAATGAGCAGAACCTTCTGCTCTAGCATCACGGGCTCGCTGGTTCTCCTCCGCGACGCAGCACGAACTACAGCTCCCAGCGTGCCACGGGGCCCGTTCTCAGACGCTCGCGCAGGCACGCCGCAAGGGAGCGCGAACTACAACTCCCAGCGTGCCACGGGTCCCGCTCTCTGGCCCCCCGGCCCAGGGCGGCTGCTTCCCCGCTCTAGGAATTCTGGCCGCACCGACCCCGCCGCTCCCGCCGCCCTAGCTGGGGAGTACAAAAGTCAGCAGCTCCCGTCGGGGTGGGGATCCGGGCGCTGTCCGCGCCATGCTCCGCAGACTGGCCCGAGCGGCGGCCCCGGTACATGGGGCTCTCCGGGCGCGGGGGTCTGGGAGCCGCGCGGGGGTCGCAGCCCCCGTGGTGGGCCTGCGCAGCGACACGGTGACCACGCCCGGGCCGCCCATGAGGCGCGCCATGGCCGAGGCGGTCGTGGGGGACGACTACGGCGAAGACCGGCGTGCAGGCCGGGGGTCGTGGAGGCGGCAACAGAGCGCTGTCCGTGGTGGACTGGGACGCAGGGGAGGTGGCTCTGCTGGAGCTTAAAACCCATTTATGCCTAGTGTTCCATTATTGGAACACTAAGCATCTGGGAGGTATTTATAGCCTACTGCTCAAGGTCATCGCCAAGGTCTGATGGCAACAATTCAAAAAATTGCAACCTCCGACATAAATGGGTTTAATGAACACCTGCCACAGGATAGGCTTGCCCTCTGCGTGCGTGCGGCTGTTATCTGAAAGTTAGAAATGCAGATTCCGGCCGGGCACAGTGGCTCATGCCTGTAATCCTAGCATTTTGAGAGGCCAAGGCGGGAGGATCACGAGGTCAGGAGTTCGAGACCAGCCTGGCCAACATGGTGAAACCCCATCTCTACTAAAAATACAAAAATTAGCCGGGTGTGGTGGTGGGCGCCTGTAATCCCAGCTTCTCAGGAGGCTGAGGCAGGAGAATCACTTGAACCTGGGAGGCAGAGGTTGCAATGAGCCGAGATCGTCCCACTGCAGTCCAGCCTGCACAACAAGAGCGAGACTCCATCTCAAAAAGAAAAAGAGAGAGACCGGGCGCAGTGGCTCAAGCCTGTAATCCCAGCACTTTGGGAGGCCGAGGCAGGCAGATCATGAGGTCAGGAGATTGAGACCATCCTGGCTAACACGGTGAAACCCTGTCTCTACTAAAAATACAAAAAGAAATCAGCCAGGAGTGGTGGCGGGCACCTGTAGTCCCAGCCACTCGGGAGGCTGAGGCAGGAGAATGGCATGAACCCGGGAGGTGGAGCTTGCGGTGAGCCGGACGCTACTGCACTCAAGTCTGGGCGACAGAGCAAGGCTATGTCTCCAAAAAAAAAAAAAAAAAAAAAAAAAAAAAGGAAAGAAAAGAAATGCAGATTCTCAGGGCCCGCTGAGGAGAACCTGCATTTCTACAGGCTCACCAGGTGGTTGTGTGTGCCCTGCATTGTCACCCAGCTGCCCCCTGAAATGGGTGATGTCCAGTCTTGCACAGGAGGGCTCTGAGATGTGGAGGGAGGCGCTTCAGGCCGCATACTTAGTAAATGGCAGAACCAAGGTTTGAACGCGGGTCTTCTGACTCTGAAACCCACAACTGTTCTCCTGCACTGCCTTCCCCCACAGAAGGCAAACGGAAAATAGATGTAGAAAGGGGCAGGTTCCTACAGGCTGCACCTCCCAAGGAGTGGGTTATAATAACCTAGGGAGTGTCTCCAGGGTACAGTGACCCCCAGCCCCAGCCCTGGGTTGTGAGTTGCCATAGTGAACCACTTTGACTGCTGGGGTATGCACACCCCTCAGCTAGGACAGGACAAACCATAGGGTCGCCAGTTGGATCCCGAGGTCCCGTCTGTTAAGGGGTGGCTGGGGCTGAGCATGTATCCAGCTGCCGCCTAGTGTGGCCGGAGATGCTGACCTCCATGCTCCCAGGCAGCCTCACATGTCAACGTCACTGCCACGCAAGGGGAGGCTGGGGAGGTGCCTGAGTTGACGGGAGTCTATAGAGGGTGCCCTGGAAAGCAGAGGATGGGGAGAGGCTGTGGCTCATGGGGAAGGGTCCTTCCCAGAGGAACCCTCCTGCAGGCTGAGTGGAAGCATCCCAGGCAGGGAAGGAAGTGCCGGCTCACAGGGCAGGGGCTTCAGGAGCAGAAGCAGACTAGTGAGAAAGGTCTTCAGGGCTCAGGTGGGTATGTGGCAGGAGTGGAGAGTGCAGGAGGCTCTGAGGAACTGAGGGCAGAGGCCAGGTCACGCCAGCCCTGAGTGTCATGCTAAGGACTTGATGCCACAGTTGCGGGGGACCACAGTGGGCTTTACAGCAAGAGTGGGAGCCTTCCTCGCCCTCCAGCTGCACCCTCATGCCCTGTCCAGCCCCCCAGTCACCCCTCCTGATGAGGAAAGGAAGTCAGCAGAGAAACCACAGGCCCCACCTGCAAAGGGCTGAGGGGAGAGGAAGTGAGACAGGTGTGAGGCCTGCCAGAGATGGGTTCAAACCACAAGAGAGGTTCTTGGGGGGAGCGGGGAGAGGCCATGGCCCTGGGGAGGTGGGGTGCAGAGTTCACCAAGGGCCCTGTGGAGCTGGATGTGTGGTTCCTAAGCCCACAGAGTGTGCAGCTGGTGGACGGGGCTCCAAACCCACTTGGCTGCTCACCGGAGCCTCGGGCTAGGGGCCTCACCTGGGCTCAGGGCATGCTCTGGCCCAAGTGACACAGGGAAAGCAGTGTGGATGGTGCTGACACCCGAGTGTGCGAGCACAATGGCTTCCCTGTCCCTCCACAGAGCTGCAAGAAATGCCTGTGGAGCTGCTAGGGCTGGAGCGCACCCTCTTTGTGCCCCCCAACACTATGGCCAACCTCATCTCTGGTGAGCACAGGGTGACTTCTGTCTACCCAGCGGGTCCTCAGTGCATACGGGGAGCTGTGACACTCGTGGACCACATTCCTGCATTTCTGTTTGGTTCAGCCGGTGAGGAGCCCTGGAAAGAGATGGGGGAGGAAGAGAGTGGGGGCTACAGGTCTGCTCCTCCCCAGCTCCTCTTCCGAGGGTCCCCAGGGCCTTTGGGCCAATGCCAGGGACCTCTCCACACAGCCCTGGCTCTGGGTTCCTGCAGCCACGCCTCCCTCTCACCCTTCAGGCCTGTCCTCCGGGCTTCCCTGCTCCTGCCTCCCCCTCAGTAAACCATCCCACGATTAAACACTGCCAGTTTCCCAGTGTGTGTGTGCCATCTGTTTCCTGCCAGGGTCTGATGCCTGCAGGTGCCTTGGCGACTTGTCCACCCAGAAGCAGCATCGCAGCAGCTTCTCCAGCAGGTGATGCTCTGCGGAGGCGCCTCGGGGTGCAGGTGTGCAGGCTGGGCATGGCCCAGCGATTCCCAGCACAGCGTGGCCATCCTAGACTTGTGTGTTTAACGGGATGGTTTTCCGGCACGTGGCACTGAGGTGTCTTGAAGGCGCTGTTTCCTTGCCGGCCTCAGGCACTTGAGTTGGCTGTAGCCTTAGGGCTCAGCCTGGCCACACTGAGCAGGGCCACATACCTCCAGACTCAGTGCCAAGACCTGCCCTCCTTCTGTCTCAGTGATGTGTCACTGCCGGTGCCGGGGCTCCCAGCTCCTCCTTGGGCAGGAGTGCCACCTCCACATCTATGAGCAGAGTGGGGGCGGCTCAGGTAAGGAGCAGGCACTGCTCACCTGGGGCCCTGGGCATCCTTCAGCCAGCGCAGGCTGCTCAGGGGTAAGGCCCCAGGCTGAGACCTGCAGAGGGAAGGAAGGGACAGCCACGGAGAAGCTGGCTGGGATGGTGGCCTCTCCAGGGGAGGAAGAAAGGAGAGCAGAGCCCCAGATTTGCCACGTGGGGGCGGCAGCGGCTGGGGCTGGCCCCAGGCTTGCCGGGCAGACACCTGGGCGGTGCTTGCTGCCTGCTGCCCTCTAGTGGGCACTCAGAGCACTCCCGCGCTCCTGACGGGAGCCAGACAGCAGCATCTGAAGAGTTAACAGGGGAGGGGCCCAGTGTCCCCCAGCTGTGATGTCTGTTCAGGTGCACAGAACAGAGGAAAATCTTCAATGCCCAGGGCTCAGGGGAGCCGGCACAGAACTCAGGGTCTGGCTCCTTACTCCAGAGGAGCCCCCCACTACGCCAGGAGGTGCCCCTGGACCCCTCAGCCCTCATCTCCTCCCTGACCCACAGATTGCTAGAGTGTACTCCCACTCCCTTCCAGACCTGCCCCATGGCACCCTGGACCTGGCTGAGCTGGAGAGGATGATCACATGGGGCCTCCGGAGCACCTACTACCAGGTCTGGAAGCTCATTTGCCTGGAGAACTCACACAGCACCTTGGGGGGGCCAGGTCCTCTCCATCGACTACCTACGCCAGGTAGGCCCGGCCCCACCACTGTGCGCCCTCCACCAGCCTGATCCTGGCTTCCTGTGCCCCTGGCCCATCCTGGGGTTCAGTCCCCTCTGATTTGTGCCATGGGCACCCATCAGTGGCCAGACCTGTCACAGGAAGGACACATGTATGGTCCTAGGCTGAGACACAAAGGGAATTATTGCCCCAGGCCAGGGCCCCTAGTGCCTGCAGCAGCCCAAGAGCAGAGATGCCCCCACCTCCAAGCCCCGAGAGCCGAGTCCCAGAGCAGCACCAGGGTCTGCTGCCTTGGCCTGGAAACACGCGCCCCGTCAGGCTGTAGGAACGAGCGTGTGTGAGTGCCCTCCACCTGGTCCTTGCCACCCACATGCGAGGTGAGGAGGCCGCAGTGTCTGAGCTCTGCTGTTTACCAGACACTAATTAGATAGCAGCCTAACCCTCCAAGCCTTGCGTTCCTTGCCTGTGAAATGGGAGCAGTGGCGTCTCCCTTGAGTTGTCGTGAAGCCTAAATGAGGTGACACACATTTACCCTTGGCCCACGGCTAGCATTTGGCCCATGGTCAGTGTGCGACAAAGCTGGGTTAAATGTGCACCCCCAGCCCCTCCCAGAGCCCAGCACGGAGGCTCAGGCAGCACAGCCTGACTGCTCAGGTCCCAGATCGCCAGAGCCAGTCACCAGCCAGGTCTCCTGATCCCTCATGATTCCTCAGGCAGCTAAGCCCAGACCCCTCTTCCCTCTATGCCTCCCTCAGGCCCGGCCCCTCTGACTGCCTGTACCTCGTCCCCAGGTGCACCTCATCTCCAGGTGCACCTCATCTCCAGGTGCACCTCCTGGCCCAGACCTACAGGGCCCAGGTCCACCTGGATGGGGCCCAGCTGATGAACATGGCACTGGCCCTGCATGTCCCACCACCCACATTGTGGAGCACTGTGACTCTGTGTCTTTCTGCCTCTCTGAGGTGGGAAAGCCCTGGGCTGGCCTCCCACAGACAGGTGGGGTGGGGCGCCCCAGCAGGAGGCAGTGTTGGATTCCTGAGCTCCATCCCTGGCAGCCGGCCCCAGGTTCCCCTTTAACACCTCTGCAGACAGGGCTATGCATCTGTGCCTACCCCGGGCCAAGGACAGGGATGTGGGCTGGCAGGAGTCTCTCCTCGCCACCTCCCAGGGCCTGGACAAAGAAGCTTGGTGCCTCCAAAAAGCCCTGGGTGGAGGCGTGCACCAGGTGGGGGTGCTGGCCGCGGCGGCCCTGGTGGGACTGGCTGACACAGAGCAGGCACTGCAGCGGGACCACGGGAACGCCCAGAGATTCACCAAAGGTGCCTGGACAGGACACCCCACCCTCGCTTCCCTGTGCTTCCTCTGACTTGGCTTGAGCTGTGCCGTGGAGGGTCCCCCAGCAGGTCTGCAGGCTTCTGGACCCTGGGACTCAGGGTGGCCGTTGAGTCACTAGGGCGGGACCCAGGGCACCAGCTGCTTCAGCAGGCCCTACTCAGTGCAGAGTCCAGCCTGAGGAAGCCCTCGGTGGATGGCCAGAATTGTAATGCTCCGCAGAGTCTGGCAGAGCCTCTAACCCGGGTCTTTCATCTCTTCACTGAGTCCTCCAACAACCCCCTGACGTCCCTACTTCACAATGAGGAAACAGAGGCCCAGAGAGGTCATAGGTTTGTCTGAGATCACACAGCTAAACGCAGCAGAGCCCAGTCTGTGTGACTGCAAAGGCCAGGCTCTTCCTTCCCCCACGGCAACTGGACTGCCCCCTGCCTCCCGGGTGACCCCTCTGGACAATGGGGTCAGGGTCAGAGCCTGGGGTGGTCTCCACTCACCTCAGGGCCTGGCCTAGGACTCCAGGAGCTGGTGTTGTCCGTCTGCTCCCTTGATCCCACCTTCACGGAGACAGACATAGTGATGGTGAGCGTGGCTGGGTTGCGGGCTGGGAGCGCTGATGAGATGGCCCACACTGGCCACGTGGTGTGCATGCCGCTGTTCCTATGGACAGAGCAGTCGCCGTGTGGCACCACGACATCTGGGCACGGGACACTGAACTGGTGCTGAGGAAGTGGGAGTTTGTGCTGAGGCCGTTGGAGTCCTGAGGACAGAGTGACCGGACCCTGTGCCCGGGCTGGGATGGAAGCAGGGAGTGGAGGTGCTCCCAGCAAGCAGAGGAGGCATTACCTGCTCCTGGGGCTCTTTGATCCCCTTCACCCCCACAACACTCAGGGTCAGGACCTCCCCCGTGCTTGTCAGCACACCCTGAGTTCCTCCAGTGTCTGGGACAGGGTGCAGGGACAGGAAGGACACCCTTCTAGCTCCCATCACCAGAGCTCGGGAGGCAGCAGGGCTGGCCTTCACTCTGGGTCACAGAGGAGCCCTTTGTTCAGGGCTGCGCAGCCAGTGATGGCTTCCTGAGTTCAGGAAGGGCGTGAGAAGGAAGCAGTAAGGGATATGGTAACTTGATGGTGAGGGCTTTACCTGCTGTGGTGAGGGATTTTCACTTTATCTTGTGGTCCTCTAATACGTCTTTTCCTTTTTAGGAAATAAATGACTCAGGCCCGGGCATGGTGGCGTGAGCCACCAGCACTCTGGGAGGCCGAGGCAGGCGGATCACTTGAGGTCAGGAGTTGGAGACCAGCCTGGCCAACATGGTGAAACCCCATCTCTACTAAATATACAAAAATTAGCCAGGCATGGTGGTGCATGCCTGTAATCCCAGCTACTCGGGAGGCAGAGGTGAGAGAATCGCTTGAACGTGGGAGGTGGAGGTTGCAGTGAGCCAAGATTGCACTACTGCACTCCAGCCTGGGTGACAGAGCAAGACTCCATCTCAAAAAAAAAAAAAAAGAAAAAGAAAAAAAAAGAAATTACTCTGCTTAATAAAATAATATGTCTGTATTGTAGATGATTTGGGAGTAACTCTCACTTTTAGCAATTCTTAGGGTAATTCAGGCAGACTCACTCAAAAAAAAAAAAAAAAAAAAAGCCAGGCATTGTGGGGTGTGCATCTGTGGTCCCAGCTACGTGAGCACCTGGGGTAGGAGGATCACTTAAGTCCAGGAGGTGGAGGCTGTAGTGAGCTAAGATCACACCACTGCATTCCAGCCTGGGCGACAGAGGGAGACCCCGTCTCAACAAACAAACAATCTGATAGTACTAAAGGGCCTGCAAGGCAGTCATGAGTTGTGAGGTCAAGATTGGGAGAAGAGGGAACCTAGAGAGGTGAGCCTGGCATTTGGGACACTTTTCCTCTACACAGCTGCTTAGGAGCTGAGGAACGGAGCAGAGCTTTTCACAGGCACACAGGGCTGAGGGGCAGAGAGCTGAAGTTCAAGGCCTGCTGAAAGACCCTCGTAAGCGTCCCCTAACCCTCAAGCTTTGGGTTGGGTCCCTGAGGGGCCACCCACTAGGAGTAAGGGCAATTGGAAGTTGACCGACCGTCTGGCCGCCTGCCAGAAGTAAAGATCTGTCTTCTCTGGAGGAAGATGACGCCTCCCAGAGCCTCCAATTTCCTCTACAGTTATTCATATGGGATGCCCCCACTCAATCAGAAATAACCAGTCAAACAATGGGACAAGATGTGATTGAAAATGAGAAGAAAAAAAAAATGGACAAAAGAGGCCAGGCATGGTGGCTCATGCCTCCAATTCCAGCACTTTGGGAGGCAGAGGCGGGCAGATCACTTGAGGTCAGGAGTTCAAGACCAGCCTGGCCCACATGGTGAAACTCCATCTCTACTAAAAATTAAAAAAAAAAAAAAAAATAGCTGGGCATGGTGGTGTGGGCCTGTAATCCCAGCTATTCGGGAGGCTGAGGCAAGTAAATCATTTGAACTCAGGAGGTGGAAGTTGCAGTGAGCCGAGATCACACCACTGCACTCCAACCTGTGTGACAGAGCAAGACTCTTGTCTCCAAAAAAAAAAAAAAAAGAACAAAAGAAACAGACCCTTAGGTGACCCAGATAATGAAGTGGCTTGTGCCTGTACCCCCAGCTACCCAGGAGGCTGAGGTGGGAGGATCACTTGAGACCAGGAGTTCAAGGCTGCAGTGAACCATGATCATGCCACTGCACTCCAGCCTGGGTGACAGAGCAAGACCCATCTCTAAAAAAATAAATAAATAGCTTGAGTGTGGTGGCTCACGCCTGTAATCCCAGCACTTTGGGAAGCCAAGGTGGGTGCATCACTTGAGATCAGGAGTTCGAGACCAGCCTGGCCAACATGGTGAAACTCCATCTCTACTAAAAATACAAAAATTAGCTGGGCATGGTGGCACACACCTGTAATCTCAGCTACTCTGGAGGCTGAGGCAGGAGAATTGCTTGAATCTAGGAGGCAGAGATTGCAATTAGCCAAGATTGCCCCACTGCACTCCAGCCTGGGTGACAGTGAGACTCTGTCTCAAAATAAAATTAATTAATTAAATTAAATAATCTAGGCTGGGTGTGGTGGCTCATGCTTGTAATTTCAGCATTTTGGGAGTCCAAGGCAGGCAGATTGCCTGAACCCAGGAGTTCAAAACCAGCCTGGGCAACATGGCAAAACCCTGTTTCTACTTAAAAGTACAAAAATTAGCCAGGTGTGACAGTGTGCACCTGTAGACCCAGCTACGTGGGAGACTGAGGTGAGAGGATTGCTTGAGCCGAGGAGGTGGAGGTTGCAGTGAACTAAGATTGTGCCACTGCATTCCAGCCTGGGTGACACAGAGAGACCCATCTCAAAAAAATAAAAAATAAAATATTCAAGGAATTATAAGGCAAGATAAAAAATTTGGCAGGAATCTTGAAACTTTAAGAAGGCCACATGGAAATTCTAGAACTGAAAAATACGATAACTTAAGAACTCAGTAGATAGGTTTAACAGTAGATGAGACACAGCTGGAGAGAGAATTAGTGAAGAGGGAGATAAATCAAGAGAAATATCCAGATAAACAAAAGATGAAAAGAGTTCTTTGAAAAGAGTAATAAAATTGATAAACCTCTAATAAGACTGATCAAGAACAAAAGAAAGGAAGTGAAAATAACTTATGATAATATTAAAAAGAATAAAGAGGCTGGGCATGGTGGCTCATGCCTGTAATCCCAGCACTTTGGCAGGCTGAGGCAGGTGGATCACCTGAGGTCAGGAGTTTGAGACCTGCCTGGCCAATATAGTGAAACTCCATCTCTACTAAAAATAAAAAAAATTATCCAGGCCTGGTAGTGGGCGCTTATAATCCCAGCTACTCAGGGGAGCTGAAGCAGAAGAAGTGCTTGAACCCAGGAGTCAGAGGTTGCAGTGAGCCGAGATCCCACCACTGCACTTCAGCCTGGGCAAGACAGTGAGATTCCATCTCAAAATAAATAAATAAATAAATAAATAAAATAAAAATTACATATATATATATATTTTTAATCTGAGACGGAGTCTTGCTCTGTCACCCAGGCTGGCGCTATCTCGGCTCACTGCAAGCTCCACCTCCCAGGTTCACACCATTCTCCTGCCTCAATCTCCCGAGTAGCTGGGACTACAGGCGCCCGCAACCACGCCCGGCTAAGTTTTTGTATTTTTAGTAGAGATGAGGTTTCACCGTGTTAGCCAAGATGGTCCTGATCTCCTGACCATGTGATCCGCCCACCTCAGCCTCCCAAAGTGCTGGGATTACAGGCATGAGTCACCGTGCCCGGCCAAAAAATTACCTATATTTTTATCATCCAAGAATAACCACTAATATTTTTTGTCTATTTCATTCTGGATATGTATATATGTATATAAATCTGTGTGTGTGTGTATGTGTATTAAAGAGGGGAGATACACAGTCACATCAGTGCTTTAGAAAGCCCTTAATAGGAATCCCAGAAGGAGGATTAGTTTTAGAATGGTAAAGTAGAGACTTCAGCTTAAGAGTGGTAACTTTGAGACCCCAAGAAGAGGTGATTAAGAAGCTGCCAGGAATATAAGCACAGAGTTCAGGAGAGGGCCTGGACTAGAGGAAGAGCTATGAGAAACCACAGCATGGGCCGGGCATGGTGGCTCACGCCTGTAATCCCAGCACTTAGAGAGGCTGAGGTGGGAGGATCACCTGAGATCGGGAGTGTGAGACCAGCCTGACCAACATGGAGAAACCCCATCTCTACTAAAAATACAAAATTAGCTGGGCGTGGTGGTGCATACCTGTAATCCCAGCTACTTGAGAGGCTGAGGCAGGAGAATCACTTGAACCTGGGAGGCAGAGGTTGCAGTGAGCCGAGATCACGCCACTGCACTCCAGCCTGGGCACCAGAGAACAGAGTGAAACTCTGTCTCAAAAAAAAAAAAAAAGAAAGAAACCACAGGATGGTGGAAATCTTGGACTTCAGTGAGTGTAAGGGGAGAAGAGTCCACGTGGCAAGCAAAGGGCAGTCTCCCTCTGTCCCTCCATCTCTTAGAAGAATCCAGATCCATACTGTGGAAGATCAAGTATACAGGAGTTCCCAGGGCCCCAGAACTGCTCTCCTGTGCTTGAGAAGGTGGTAACTCAGAAAATCAAAAGAAAGTCAGCAAGTCTCACACCTGTAACCCAACACTTTGGGAGGCAGGTGGATCACCTGAGGTCAGGAGTTCAAGACCAGCCTGGCCAACATGGAGAAATCCCACCTGCACTAAGAGCACAAAAATTAGCAGGGCGTGGTAGCAGGTGCCTGTAATCCCAGCTACTCAGGAGGCTGAGGCAGGAGAATCACTAAAATCTGGGAGGCGGAGGTTGCGGTGAGCCGAGATCGCACCACTGCACTCCAGCCTGGGCGACAAGAGGGAGACTCTGTCTCAAAGCCAAAAAAAAAAGAAGAAGAAGAAGAAAGCCAGCAGCTCTAAGCCCCTGTAATTCCATGTCTCCCTTACTGACCTGTCTGGGGCAAGCACCAGCAAAAGTGCATTATATATTCATTGCTGCATAATAAGTGACCCCAAAACATAGTGCCTTAAAGCAACAATCATTTCCCATCGCACTGCGGGGTAGGAATTGGGGAGTGAGCCAGGTGTGGCGGCTCACACACACCTGTAGTCGATCCCAGCACTTCGGAAGGCCAAGGCAGGTGGACTGCTTGAGCCCAGAAGTTTGAGACCAGCCTGGCCAACATGGTGAAACTCCATCTCTGTATAAACAAAAACAAAAAGTAGCCAGGTGGCCGGGTGTGGTGACTCACGTTTGTAATCCCAGCACTTTGGGAGGCCGAAGCGGCGGGGGGCGGGTATCGCCTGAGATCAGGAGTTGGAGATCAGCCTGGCCAACATGGTAAAACCCCATCTCTACTAAAAATACAAAAATCAGCCAGGCACAGTGGTGTGCGCCTGTAATCCCAGCTACCGGGAGGCTGAGGCAGGAGAATCACTTGAACTTGGGAGGCGGAGGTTGCAGTGAGCCAAGATCGCACCACTGCACTCCAGCCTGGGCGACAGAGCAAAAACTCCGTCTCAAAAAAGAAAGTAACCAAGCCTGGTGGCTCACACTTGTGGCCCCAGCTACTTGAGAGGCTGAGGTGGGAGGATCGCTTGAGCCCAGGAGGGCCATGCCTCAGTGAGCGGAGACGGAGCCATTGCTATCCAGCCTAGGTGACAGAGACCCTATCTCAAAAAAAAGCGGGGAGAGGCGGAATTTGGGAGTGGCTTACAGTTTCTCACGAGGCTGCAGTCAAGACATCAGTGAGAACTGCATTAGCTGAATAATCCTCTTGCAGGTGGTGTGCTCACACAGCTGACGCGCTGCTGCTGCTGCTGGTGGCAGAGGCCTCAGTCCTGCCCACGTGAACATCTCCTCAGGGCTTCCTGGGTGTCTTCGCTGTCTGATGACTTGCTTCCCCTAGGGTGAGCAGTCTGAGACCGAGGCAGAAGCTGTGTTTTTATGACCTCTTCCCACGCTGGTACTTCTTACTTGACACCGAAGTCAGCTCTGACTCAGTGCGGTAAGGCCGACAGAGGGGTGAGCACCAGCAGATGAGGACAGATGAGGGCTCACTTGGGGGCTGCCTACTGCATTTATAAATGCCAGCTGGGCAAAGGGCCTGAGCTCATGAGAGGCCCCTGTCCTCACAGAGGTCAGGCCCCTGGCAGGGGCACCCACCAGGTGGTGCAGATAAACGTGCCAGAGTGGGATGCAAGTACGCCCAGAACCTGGCGGAGCTGGGCCACCCCTGGAGAAAGGGCTTTGCTGTGGTGAGAGGAGCAAGAACCTTCGATGCTGGGGGAAGGGCCTCTGAGTCAGGGCTGCTTTCCGGCACACGCACACGCTTGCTCACACACACGCACAGGACGCCTCTGGATGGACAGACGGGCGCTTGCTCACACACACGCCATTGCGACTTCTGGATGGACAGACGGCGCTTGCTCACAATAATAATGACAGGACGTTTCTGGATGGACAGACGGCTGTCACGCGACACGCACAGGACGCTTCTGGATGGACAGACGGGCGCTTTGCCACACAATACCACAGGACGCTTCTGATGGACAGACGGCTTGCTCACACAATAATTATTGCGACGCTTCTGGATGGACAGACGGCTATTGCTGGTGACAGTGTTTACTCGCCTTTGTGCTGTTTGTACACACAGGCATGTGTTACCTATTTTGAAAAGTTCTAAGAAAAATCGAAGAGGCCCACTTCTAAGGATTCAACTACTTTTAGATTAATTATTTGATCTGCCCACATTGTTCTCCTGGAGACACTATAGCACTGACACTAGATTCATGAATTAATTATTGGGAGACGGAGAGGAGGAGGACTAGACAACATTAGAGACACGACACCTGAAAGACATTAACGACAGAGGAGTGTCAATCAGCTAATCAGAGGGGTGAGGATGGCTGGCCAATCAGAGTGAAGGAGTTGACTAGCCAATCAGAGCATGAGGGAGTCCACTAGCCAACTACAGGGTGAGGGTCGGCCAATCAGAGGGTGAGGGCTGTGGCTGGCCAATGAGAGAGTGAAGAAGTTACCTGGCCTGGCTGAATTCCACACCCCCTAGAACAGTTGGAGGCAAGGTGGGCGGGTCTGTTCTGGAAGGGAAGGTGCAAGCAGCACATCCCCCCCCAACACACACACTCTCCGGGAACTCTGCTGCTCCCAGCAGCCCCTCCCCGGTGTGTCTTCCCCAGTGTCCTATCCCCAGAGCCCAAGCCCATCTGCCGTGAGAAGCCTGAAGTTAGGCTCACACCCCTGGCTTCCCAGCAAACCCCCGGGAGAAGCCTCCTCAGCAGAGGCGGGGGGCCAGGAGGAGGAGAGGAGTCCCCCACACCTTTCCCCCCAAGCTGAGAGGACATGCCCACGAAGCCAGCCCGTTTCCAACACGGAGCCCCAGGCCCCGGCCTCCCTGTGCTGACCTTGGAATAAGTAGGCTTGTGTGTCTGCAGATGACTTCACAGTGGACACACGTGGGCACACACGCTCTCAGAACACCTCTGGATGCACAGACACGTGCACAGCTGGTGACGGTGTTTGCTCACCTTTGTACTGTTTATGACAGACGGGAATGTGTTACCTATTTTGAAAAATTCTAGCAAAATAAAAGGCCTATATTGCACACAGCACAAGTGATTTACGTAAGAACAAATAGGCACGATGTTCCCACATGGAATGGTAAACGTTCAAACGCCGGGAGGAAGAGGAGGCCGGGCTCACCCCGCCCAGATTGGTCCTCACTGGGCCTCACCAAAACTGTGCCACCGCCTCGAGCTCCCAGGAGCTTCCTTAACCTTTGAATCAATAAGGAGACCTCGGGGTGGGGCAGGGAGGAGGAAGATCAAGCTACAAGAGGCCGCCACCTTCCTCAGCACACCTCTCAAGACTCGGGAAGGGCCCCCAAACCCCAAACGGGGCTGTTTACTGCTTCCACATGTTGCACAGGCCCTGGGAACCCGTCTCCTGCGGCCGCCTCAACTGTCCATCTGCATAACGGTGGGCGTGCCCCAGCTTTTGTGGTCCGAGGGGACCCAGGTGTGTGCTGGCCATCCCTCTTCTCACCTATCTCTCTCTGGGATCTGCAGTGGGCCTGGGCCTGCAAGCTGAGCCCCTCCCAACCTGGGGTTCTGCCCTCTGTTTAACAAGTCTGCATCCCAAACTCCAGGCCTAGCCCTGCGCCACCCCAGGCAGCCCGGGTCCCTGTGGTCAAGAAGCCCCCTCAGCCAGGCCCCCTTTGAGGCAAGCAAGGAGTGGCCCCAAACTCCTCCACCATGGCATGACACCCCCATGCCACCCTTCTGGGACTTCCATCTCTGCCAGCTCAGTGTGCCCACCAGGGCACTCACAATGGCATACCTCCCCCAGGTTGCTGCAGAGAGGAAGGGTCGGGGGCCGGAAGCAGCAGAGCCTGTGCCAGGACAAGGACAGAGATCTGGGCGCCTGCTCTCCCCAGAAGCGTTCAGTGAAAAGTACCTAGCAGGCTTGAAAACAAGGGAGCGGACGGAGGGGCACATCTGGCTGGCTCAGCTCCTCGCCCCCCACACCTGCAAGTCGGAGGGGGCTCTCGGGCCCTCTCCTCAGCCTCTTCTCCACCAAGCCGGCCCTCCGGGGAGAGTGGACAGAACGAGGCCAGGGAAGCCTTGGCCTAAAATGGCATCTCTCTGGTGCCAGATGATCTGGGTGGGTCCCTGTGCCACTCCGGGCCTCAGTCTCCCCCTCTGTAAAATGGATAAAGGGTAGCCATTGAGTAGGGCCACTGTGGGACTGGAGAGCAGCATGGAGCCCAGCCCCACCACATTTAACAGACTCCTACTTTTCTCCCAGGTCCTTAGGAACGGGGGCAGCAGCGGCTCATGAGCCTGCTGGGGGAGGGGCGAGTTCAGGCCACATCCTTGAGAGGCACCCCCACCCAACTCTGCCACTCAGCCTGTGTCACCTGGGCCACTTCCTCTTTCTGGACTGGCTCTTCTCATCTCTAAGAGGCAGTTGAACCAGTTAGTCCCTAACGAGCCTGCCGGGGCAGGGGAGCCTCCCCAAATATCTACGGAGAAACCTGAGCTGGATTCTTGGCTCTGTCCCCCACCCCTTGTCACCCCCAGGGCTGCTTTCTGGCCAGGACCCCAGCCAGACCCAGGGAAGGGATTCCCAGACTCTCAAGGGGCCCTGGCCCTGACAGCCCAATCCCAGGAGGTGCAAAGGGAAACCCAGCCCCCTCTCACCTCCCTCCCACCTGCTGGGGGCTCAGATGACCACAGAGTGGGGGGCTCAGGCTGAGGGTCCGGGCTGCCGAGAGCAGGAGGGCTCCGCTGAATGCCTCTGAGGCACGGGAGCCCCAGGCCAGGGCCATGGACCAGCTGAAGCTGACGCGGACACCCTGCACGTGCTGTGGGCCGTACTGCCGCGCCGTCTCGGCGAAGGCCAGGTGCGAGTAGCTGATGTAGATGCTGACCCCCGTCAGGGTTAGGACACCTGGGGGAGAGATGGGGCGGGCAGCTGCTCTGTATCTGCTCCAGCGGGCCCAGGCCCAGGTGGTCCTGCAGATACCGCCTCAGCATCCCCGCCCCGCTGGCATTCAGGCAGAGCTGCAGGCAGCACACCACCCTTCCTGTCCTGGTTAGCCTTGCCTGGCTATCAACCTGGCCCCCAGACACCAACTCCTGCTTGGGGTCAGACAGGACCCCAAGGTAGTCAACTGCATTTGGGGGAGTGGAGCTTTAAGAGGCTGCAATTCAGTCCTCAAACCCCGGAGACCTCATCCCACAAAGCCTCCGCAAACAGTGCCACCTGCCCCTCAACATGGTTCCCACTCACATAACTGCCCCCACACACCCTGTACCCTCCACGGCCCCCAGCACACACACGCACATGCACACACACGTACACGTACACATTCGCACACATTCGCACACAGACAGCCATGGCCTCTGCTGGCAGCAGGGTTGCCCAGTGCTCTGAGCAGAGTGAGTCCCTGCCCTGCACCCCCTCCTCCTCTTCCTCACACCCTCGCCCTCCCTACCTCTGGGGTTAACATCCCCCTCCGACTCTCCTTCCAGAGCCCCCCTGTCCTCCCAGCTCTGAGTTTCGGGCCCTTCCTCAGGGGAGGAGGCCTGCCCTGGGCCCTCCTCGCTCCTCCCTCCCACTCTCCACGTGGTCAAAGCTGTTGTCAAAGGAATGAAGCCGAGCTTTGCACAGGGTGGCAGGCACCAGGTTTCATCCAGCAGTTCAGGGTCCAGCGAAGAGCTGGGCAGGGGACTCAGCCCATGCCCCCAGGGTATTTTCCTGTCCGCTGGGCTTGGAGGAACCAGCCCGGAGTGCCACCCCCTTCCCACAGCTTCAGGCTGATGAGAAAGCCTGTCCTTGGTGCCGACTGTAGGGAATGTTAGCCAGGGGAGCAGGTGGCCCTGACTTCCCCACAGGCACTTCCTGGGTGCACAGGGTCCCCTCTGGGCACTGCCCAGCCAAAAGAAGGCCACTGACCCAAGCTGACATTCAGGGCCAGGTCTGGATCTCACTGGTGCCCAGTCAGGGCCAGGTCTGGATCTCACTGGTGCCCAGTGAAGGGGCACAGCCCAGCCTGGTCTTCTGTGATTCCCCCTGAGAAGAGTGGGAAGAAGACGGCATGGGGAGGCTGGGGGAGGGAGGACATATAGGTGCCTGCCCGGCTGGGCAGTGTAGCAACAGAAATTATGGATTTACTTTGGGGAGGAATGTGAAGCCAAATTGAATGAAGCAGGCCCTGGGAGAAGCAGGGGCGGGGGCCAGCCCCCAGCAGCGGGGGTTGACTGCGCAGCAGGAGGTGCCTGTCTCTGCCTGCAGCACTGGCCTCAGCTGCAGCCCGGGGCCCCACTTCCTGGCAGGCCGCCCCACCAGCTGAGCCCTCTCCAAACACCAGCTGCCTCCTGTAGACTGGCCGAGGACACGGCCTTTCTCCCAAAATGAAGGGGAAGAGTAAGTTCCCACACTGGGACCTGAAGTGCCTCCGACTCCCTGGTGAGGGGGCCTGGGCTCAGCTCCTGGCAGACCTCTCTGTCAGCCTCCCGCCTCCTAAAGGAGGCTTTCGCGGCTGGCACCTGCAGCCTCACGCTGGGAAACTCTAGAGGACTGTGTCACCACAGGCCCTGTCGGTCCTCCAGGCCCCCCATGATCCTGTCTCAGGGACGGGCACCCAATCCGTCTGGGGTGCTCCATCTCCTTCCCGCTCCTTGCAGTGCTAGTGAGGGGTGAGGGCTGAGCTGACCCTAGGCAGGTGCCCTCGGTGTGACATCCTGAGAGCCCTCTGTGCTTCGGCCCACAGCTGACCCTCATTCTAGGAGTGGAGACCCTCTCTGCCTGGGGAGGCTGGAGTCGCAGTGGAACCCCCACCCATCCACCAGCTACCTCCAGCCCCTCCACCTCCTAGCCGGTGCCTTCGCTTCCAGGCACAATGCAGAGGGTCCGTGTCCCTGTAAGTTCTTCCGGTTACAATCCCGACCCAATCATTCCTGTCACTGTCTCCCGGTTACAATCCCAATCCGATTACTCCCGTCACTGGCCCCGAAGGTCCTCGTGATTGGATTTTGAACACTCACAGATGGGCTCCAGGGTCCGGTCATTTGAATTCTTCCTGATTTCATCGTCTAGAGACTTTGACTTCAATGTTGCTCTCATGTGGCCTGTGATCAATGCCAGGGCTGCTCGCTTCCCCAATCTCTGCACCCAGCCGGGCCTCCTCAGTGGCAGAGGCCTCCCAGAGAAGCAGGGAGGGTGCCCCCAGCCCTGGACGGTCCGCTCCTCGTGGCCACGGCCTTGACAGTGGAGCTGGCCTGAGACACCAGGCCTGGCTCAGGCCTGGCCTTGGTTGACAGGGGCAGCTAAGGACAGACTGTCTGGAGCCCCCAGTCTACCTTCCACAACAGCTAGCCCTGGCCAGTCGGTGGAAACTGAGGAGACAGCACAGCGGGATTGGAGTCCAGGCCCTCGTCCCTCTCCAGGCCTCAGATTTCTCACCTGCAGCTGGGACTGGGGAGCCTTCGGAGGAGCCTTCAGAGGAGCACTTGGCCAGCACTCAGCCAGCACTAGAGCTGGAGCTGTGTCAGTGGATGGGTAGTTACTGGTTACAGTCTCAGCCTGTGCTGGGGTCAGAGCTGAGGCCTCTGGTGCCCTGTTGCACCTGCCTTCATGCCTGGACCTGCCTCGTCTGTGCCAAACCCCTGAGCCCTTGCTTCTCCCACCAGGACAGTGTGGGAAGAAGGGTGTGGTAAGGGGCTGGCCCCAGGCCCCCCAGCATGATCTGACCCAGCAAAGCAGGTCCTGGGGTTGCCCTGGAGGCCCTCATCCCCCAACCCCTGCCAAGAAGCTTGGACCCTGGTGCTCCTCCCTGTCCGAGGCTCTGACCCACAGCCAGAAGCCCTGCTCCTATCACAGTGCTATGGTTTGGTGTCCCAGCCCGAATCTCATGTGAAATGGTAATCCCCAGTATTGGAGGTGGGGCCTGGTGGGAGGTGACTGGATCATGGCGGTGGCTTCTCATGAATGGGTTAGCACCATTTCCCTTGGTGCTGTTCTCTGGATAGTGAGTGAGTGCTGAGATCTGGTTGTTTAAAAGTATGTAGCACCCAGCTGGGCACAGTGGCTCACGCCTGTAATCCCGGCACTTAGGGAGGCTGAGGCAGGTGGATTATCTGAGGTCAGGAGTTTGAGATCAGCCTGAGCAACATGGAGAGACCCTGTCTCCACCCAAAATACAAAATTAGCTGGGTGTGGCGGCACATGCCTGTAATCCCAGCTACTCAGGAGGCTGAGGCAGGAGAATTGCTTGAATCCGGGATGCAGAGGTTGCAGTGAGCTGAGATCATGCGATTGCACTCCAGCCTGGGCAACAAGAGCAAAACTCCATCTCAAAAAAAAGAAAAAAAAAGTGTGTAGCACCTCCCTACTCTCTTCCTCCTGTCCCAGCCATGTGAAATGCTGGCTCCCTGACTTGGCCTTCCGCCCGTGATTGTCATTTTCCTGAAGCCTCCCCAGAAGCAAAGCAGATGCCAGCATCATGCTTCCTCTACAGTGTGCAGAACCATGAGCCGATTAAACTTCTTTTCTTTATAAGCCTAGCTAATTTTTGTATTTTTTGTAAAGATGGGGTTTCACCATGTTGGTCAGGCTGGTTTTGAACTCCTGACGTCAGATGATCTACCCACCTCAGCCTCCCAAAGTTCTGGGATTACAGGCATGAGCCACCGCGCCCAGCCTAAACCTCTTTTCTTTATAAATTACTCAGTCTCAGGCATTTCTTTATAGCGATGTGAGAACAAATACACATGGGTACCTTCTGGAACCACAGGGAGCTGCCTGCCACGGCTCCATCACCAGGCTCAGCACCTGCCCAGAGGGAAGCAGGGGACGAGGGCAACAGTAGAGGCAGCACCCCACTCCCGGAACCTGTGGCCCAACTCCCGTCTTTGGAGCCACTCTCCCAGGGCCCCAGACTCACCCCCCAGCAGGAAGTAGCAGCCGGTGAAGAGCAGCAGAGGCGCGCTCTGGGCCAGGGAGCTGAGCAGGCTGCAGATCCAGCCGCATACGAGAAGGACCAGGCTCAGGGGCAGGACCACCATGACTGCGCGGTGCAGCACTGCAGGAGAGGGTGCTCAGGTGAGAATTCTGGTCCAGGTAGGCCCTTCAGCGCTTGTCTGCCAGAGGACAGTGACATGGTGCTTCATCTTCTCAGGAAAAGTGGCTGACGCCCATCTCCGTGAAAACCACTGGACCTTCCCAGTGGCCCCCTCTCGCCCTGGCAGGGGCTTCCTAAGGCTGGGAGAGGGAGGCGTCCCCAGAACCCTCCCACCCCCATCCCAGGCCTCGCATGTCCCCTGACCCACCAGGGGGAAGGTGCCAGTCAGGTAGACAGCAGGCCATCTGGAAGAACCGAGTCCTAAATGGGGAGCCAGGAGTCTGCAGCGCCCACAGGATCCAGCCCCACTCGGAGCTGCCTGACTTCCCCAACAACAAAGAATGAGCCTTCGCCACTGAGAGGGAAACTGAGACAGGGGAAAACAGGACAGGCTGGGAGCCGGGCACCTGTGGTTAGGCACAGTAGCACAGCACTGGGACAGGTCTGCGTGGAAACGTCCTCTTGGAGATGCAGGGGCAGTGGAAGCAGTGCTGCGGGATGGGGATGGGGATGGCTGGGATCCAGCCTTGCCTGAATATTTGGAAAGGAGGCAGCCCCACCCACGACTCACAGACGAGGTGCTGCACCGAGGTGGAGACGTCCAGGCTCTCGCTGGTGAAAGGGTCGACCAGCGGGATGCAGCTGTTCTGCCCTGGGAAACAGAGGCCTCGAAGCCTGGGGCCTGGATGCCGTGAGGCACCCAGCAGCCTACCTGAGCCCAGGGGACCCCCCGGCACCACAGGGCCCTGCCACCTTCTCTCTCATGCTAAAACTCGGGGCTGGGACTCCAAGTGGGATGAAAGGCCCAAGACCTTTCGCCTTATTTTCACATGCAAGTTATGCCTGCACAGATGCATTTTTAAAATTTCAAACGCTCCATGGAGGCTCCCTCAGAGTCCCTGAGGCAGGGGTCCTTGTAATGCGTTTGTGTGTGGAACTCAGGCTTTCCTTTGGGTCAGGAAAAAGGTGTGTGCAAAACGGGTTCCTGGGAAGCCTTGCTCCAGAATCTTCCTGACTCGTGTCATGTGGGCATACATACTCTGGTTCTCACACACGTGCAGAGCCACCTGCATAGGCACATGCGTGTGCACACCTGCACACAGGTGCATGTCAGGAGGTCTTTGTAGCACAGTTAGGCACAGTCTGTCGGATGGATGAGCACACGGCTCCTAACGCCTCCCCAGTTGCACTGAGGAAGCCACCAGCACACGCGCACCACCCACACTCGCACTCACTCATACATGCCCACACACTCTCACATGCACATACATGCACACTAACATGCACACACAACTACACACACTCACATTCATATTTACATACACAGCCAGGTGCTCACACATGTTATATTCAGCACATGCACACATATTCAGATGCGCACACACACTCACTCACACTCAGACCTCCTTGCCATGCCAGCCCCCTGTGCAGGGGAAGCTCCCCAGGCGCCGCGGCAGCTCCTGAGGAGGGAGCTGGGGGGAATGGAGGGGGCCCTGTGGACCCTGCAGCCTCCTCTCTCCCTGTGCTCTGAAGCCTCTGCACACATTTGGAACCCCTGTCCCCAGGGCATCAGGAGGTGTGGGGTGAGCAGCTCTGAGGGTGCCTGACAGGGAGGGGGACAAGGGGCTGCAAGGCCCAAACCCCGGGGAGGGCGATCAAGAAACAACCCCTGGTGACTTGGATGAGGCCCCCCAGCTACACACCTGGAGGCTTCCCTCCCCGACCCTCGCCCCACAGCCCCCTCCTCCGGCTGTGAGGGGCCCTGAACAGGGCTCCCTCCCTCCTGTAGCCCCTGGACTGTCAGTTTTGGGGGGTGACGGAGGGTGATGGGGAGGGAGCTGAGAGACACCCTGGGGCAGAGCGGGATGCAAGGGAGGGGTCCTGGGAGGGGGTCTGGCGGGGCGACACGGGCGGGGCGGGGTTAGGGGGGTGTCGGAGGGAAGAGGTCGCAGAGGGAGGACGGCCGGCGGGGTGAGCCGGTTACCTTCGCAGACGTGCCAGAGCCCCGAGTGCGAGGAGAGCTGCTCTGCGCGCCCGGGCCCGGCGCTGCCATTGCCGGCGTCCGCCACCTCCAGGATGTACCAGTAGTCGCTGGCGACCGCGGCGGCCAGGAGCGCGAAGCTGAGCAGCGCACCGAGGGCGGCGGCCAGGAGCAGCACACCCAGCCGGGCCATGGGGGCGGCCGGCGGGTGGGGACGGGTCGGGGGTAGCGGGGCCCGGGGGGTGGCGGGGGACGCGCGGAGCCGGGAGCCGGGGGGCGCTGGAGCCGGGGGATGCGCGCGGCGGCGCTCGAGGCTCTTCTGGGCACGTCCCCGCTCCTGCCCGCGCACTGGCCTCGCGGGCCCCCTGGGGTCGCAGGGAGCTCGCCCCTGGGAGAAAGGAGAGGAAGTCGGGAGCCGCGCGGCGAACCTGGAACCTGAGCTCCAATCTCAGCGTCCCCACGTGCCCTGGGCACGTTGCTTAATCTCCCTGAACCCCGGCTCTTCAGCAACCAAATGGGATGCGCCTGTCTGGCCGGGCTGTGCAGGGCTTGGGAGGAGGAGGGAGGGTCCGCCAGAGACAGACCCCAGGAGGATGGCCAGCTGGGAAGCAGGACCACCCACCCAAGCTCCTGGGCTCCTGGAAGCATAGGAGCCTGGCACGGGCTGGCCCTGGGGTCCTGTATCAGTCCTGAGGCCCAACCAGACGGCAAGTGTAGTGCGTGGGCCCCGCGGCTGGGCCGGGGGCTGAGGAAGGAAAAAATCTTGCTTTGGATTCACTCATAATTACAAATGCCCCCTCCAGCAAGGCCGGCCTCTGCCTGGCCAGCCACTCACGGAGCAAACAGGCAGAAAGAATCTTCTAGGACAGGCGTCGGGTGCCAGTGGGGGTGGGAGGCAGAGGAGCCGCAGAGAGGCACCCCCTCCCCCCACCCAGGAGTAGCCCCATGAGCAACCCCGTGTGGGCAGCCACGCAGGTGGAAGGGACAGGCCGGGCAGCCATCAGTAAGGTCTGGGGTTAAATCTTAAACGAAGGGGAGGCTTCCTCTGGGTCGCCACACAGAGCAGGGCAGGGCCTGAACAGAGGGGGTCAGAGGTCTGAGGACATCCTCCCGGATGGTGGCCCTTGGAGGTGAAGCCAAGGCTGTCTTCTTGGGGTGTTTTGGCCACACTTTCCTCCGCTAGGCTCTTGTTGGTTTGAGGAATATAGTCAGGAAGGGAAAACCAGCCTAGCAGTTATGGAAACAATATTTCAAAGGGAGTTCAGACAGAGTGACAGAATGGCTCAGGTATTTTGTAGCTGTTCTCACACCTGAGCACCAAAGACTGCGAAGCTGCTGCACGTGGGCGGCTCTGGGGTTTTCCAGCCCCTTTGGAGCTGGGGCTTCCCTGACCACAGCCCCTCTCTGGGAGCCGTGTGGCATCCAGCAGCCCTGTTCTCTAGGGGTGGGGATAGCTTGTTAGGTCTGGAAGGTGAATGAACTCAACAGGTGCTCAGAGAGTAGCAGCTGCTATGAAGGCAGAGGTGATAGGGATGGGGGGTGGGGCCTTGTGCCCTCCCTAAACTCACTACAGCTGGGGAAAGAACAGTGCTGAATGAAAACTCGTGGTGCTGACGCTGACCCCACAATAAAGCGATATAACAAGAATCAATATTGCTTTGTTTGGGTCAACACCTTTGTGCGTGCGAAAGGTACACATTGACTGTGCGGGGGGAACAGAGGAGCCCCATTTGGGCTGCGTGCTCCACGTGTGTCCTCCCGTTCTCTTCTATTTATTTTTTTAGAGACAGGGTCTCCCTATGTTGACCAGGCTGGTCTCGAACACCAGGGTTCAAGTGATCCTCCTGCCTCGGCTTCCCAAAGTGCTGGGATTATAGGCGTGACCCACTGCGCCCAGCTTCCCCTTCTCTTGAGCTGAGAGCTGGTTTGAGAAGATCTGTTATTGCGCCCACATAAAGCTTACGTAGGGCCAGACGTGGTGGAATGAGCCACCTGTGGTCTCAGCTACTTGGGAGGCCAAGGTGGGAGGATGGCTTGAACCCAGGCAGGAGGTTGAGGCTGCAGTGAGCTGTGGCTGTGATCAATAGAGTGAGACCCTATCTTAAAAAATCGAAAAAAGACCAGGTGTAGTGGCTCAGGCTTGTAATCTCAGCACTTTGGGAGGCCGAGGTAGGCGGATCACTTGAAGTCAGGAGTTTGGGAGACCAGCCTGGCCAACATGGTGAAACCCTCTCTCTACTAAAAATACAAAAATTAGCCGGGCATGGTGACTCACGCCTGTAATCCCAGCTACTCAGGAGCCTGAGGCAGAAGAATTGCTTGAACACAGGAGGCAGAGGTTGCAGTGAGCTGAGATCACACCACTGCACTCCAGCCTGGGCAACAAAGCAAGACTCCATCTCAAACAAAACAAAACAAAACAAAACACTTAACACCACTGTTATTTAGAGGGAGATTTCGGCCGGGTGCAGTGGCTCACGCCTATAATCCCAGCACTTTGGGAGGCCGAGGTGGGCTGATCATGAGGTCAGGAATTCAAGACCAGCCTGACCAATATGGTGAAACCCTGTCTCTACTAAAAATACAAGAATTAGCTGGGCCTGGTGGTGTGCGCCTGTGGTCCCAGTTATTTGAGAGGCTGAGGCAGAAGAATCACTTGAACCCAGGAGGCAGAGGTTACAGTGAGCTGAGATGGTGCCCCTGCACTCCAGCCTGGATGATAGAGCGAGACTCCGTCTCAAAAAATATATATATAATATAAAATTTAAAAAGGCCAGGCGCAGTGGCTCATGCCTGTAATCTCAGCACTTTAGGAGGCCGAGGCAGGTGGATCACTTGAGGTCAGGAGTTTGATACCAGCCTGGCCAACATGGTGAAACCCTGTTTCTACTAAAATTACAAAAATTAGCCAGGCGTGGTGGCTCACACCTATAATCCCAGTTACTCAGGAGCCTGAAGCAGAAGAATTGCTTGAACCTGGGAGACGGAGGTTGCAGTGAGCCAAGATCACACCACTGCACTCCAGCCTGGGCAACAGAGCAAGACTCCATCTAAAAAAAAAAAAAACAAAAAAAAACGCAGCTGTTATCTAGAAGGAGGTTTCGGCCGGGTGCAGTGGCTCACACCTGTAATCCCAGCACTTTGGGAGGCCAAGGCAGGCGGATCATGAGGTCAGGAGATCGAGACCATCCTGGCTAACACGGTGAAACCCTGTCTCTACTAAAAATACAAAAATTAGCCGGGCGTGGTGATGGGCGCCTGTAGTCCCAGCGACTCAGGAGGCTGAGGGAGGAGAACTGCATGAACCCGGGAGGCGGAGGTTGCAGTGAGCCAAGACAGCACCACTGCACTCCAGCCTGGGCAACAGAGCGAGACTCCATCTCAAAAGAAAAAAAAAAAGAAGAAGGAGGTTTCAGCATCACAGAGCCGCGTCTCTGCAGAATGGACACGTGTTTCACTCATGCTGCAGTGCTAGGAGACAACCACGTTAGCAATCCATACCCCATCTGCATGAGAAAGCCTGGGTTCAGTGTTTCCAACCCTAGATGTGCAGCTGGAACCACTGATTACATTGTCCCCGAGGCAGCAGGCACCAGCCTTCGAGGGGCTACTTTGATGAATTCTGCTAGTATATGTCCCTTGAAATGGACCCAAATTATACCCTAGCCCAGTATGAAAAGGCACTGCTTTAGAACAACCCATTATTTTTCATTATTCATCATTCTTTCATCAACTTGGAGCTCCAAGCTTGTCTCTAGGCTGTCAGGCCTCTTCCAAGCCAGCATCAGACCCCTATCACTGAAATCAGTGCTGAATGGGCTTTTGATGGACGAAATTCCAGTTATAAGTGACAAAAAACGATGTGGCATCCAAGCCTCTTCTTTTTTTTTTTTTTCCCCAGAGGTGAGGTCTTGCTCTGTCGCCCAGGTTAGAGTGGTGCAGTGGTGTAGTGGTGTGATCACGGCTCAATGCAACCTCAACTTCCTAGTACGAGTGTTCCTCCCACCTGAGCCTCCAGAGTAGCTGGGATCACAGGCATGTCACAGCATTCCTGGGTAATTTTTTAAATTATTATTTTGGTAGAGACAGGGTCTTGCTTTGTTACCCAGGCTGGTCTCAAACTCCTGGCCTCAAGCAGTATTCCCACCTCAGCTTCCCAAAGTGCTGGGATTACAGGTGTGAGCCACTGCACCCTGCCTCTCTTATTTTTATTTTATTGATTGATTGTTTTTTTTTGTTTGTTTTAGACAGAGTCTCGTTCTGTTGCCCAGGCTGGAGTGCAGTGGCATGATCTTGACTCATTATAACCTCTGCCTCCCGGGTTCAAGCAATTCTCCTGCCTCAGCCTCCTGAGTAGCTGGAACAATAGGCACCCACCACCACACCCGGCTAATTTTTTTGTATTTAGTGGAGGCTGGGTTTCACCATGTTGGTCAGGCTGATTTCGAACTCCTAACCTCAGATGATCACCCACCTCGGCCTCCCAAAGTGCTGGGATTACAGGCATGAGCCACTGCACCTGGCCCTGCCTCTCTTCTTGTAAACCCATATGTAACTACCTGGAGCCAGCAGCTGGAGGACCAGCAGGCCTGGCCCTTGTGATGCCAGCGGGCAGAGCCCTCTGCTCCAGGCTGATGACACCATCTGCCACCTCCCCCACAGGGCTGGGGAAGCAGCTGGAGCCATGGCTGAGTCACTGTTGGAGCAGCTCAGTGCCACCTTTGTTGCAACTGATTTCACTGCATTGACAAACATCCCCCGACAGAAAATGAACCTCGCTGAGTTTTCCTGTCCGACCGGTCAATTCATTAACTCAGGGCATTAGGAAGCTAATCCCCCCTGGTAGACTCAAAGCCACTGTTCGAGTCAAAACCCCACATTCTAAGGGCTCTTACATGGTTGGGGCCATAGGTTAGAACCATGCACCTTTTCACTTTTTGTCGACAGTGGTATCGTTTGTGGGATGTGGCCATGATTGGGAGGCAGCCGAAGAGCGAGGAGGTCTCATCCCCAAGCACAACTCCCAGGCCTGTGAGGGGCTCAGCACGGTCACCCAGGCTTCCCCAGCACCTGCCCAGCGATCCTGGCAGCCCAACAGGGTCCCACTCTCAGGGGGGCAGGCAGGCGCCTCCCGGGCCACACGGGGTTTCTAAGGGACAAGCTTCTTGGGCAGCCGTGGTTTGGGCACTGCAGCATCTGCCCAGCATCCCGGATGGTGGCTGGAAATGATATCCTGGAGAAATAACTTCCTCAAAGGGAAATGAGTTCGTGTTTTCTAGAGTGAAAGTTCCTCTCCAGACAAAGCTGAGACCTGCACTGGCTTTGAGTGACTAAATGTCTTGCTGGGAGGCTTTGACTCACTGGGTAACGTGGAATGAGCAGTGCCTTAGGCTGCAGGACTTCTCCGGCATCATCCCGGAATCAGCCTGTGCTTCCCCACATCGCAGAGCGCACCTGCAGTGCCCGTTCCGTTCCTTCCGGTCTGTGCATCCTCCCCTTCCCTTCCTGGTCCCACTGGCAGCCTGCCACCTATGCCAGGACAAACAGCTACATAAGGATGCCCTTTCCTGTTGCCATCCCGGGCAGAGCTCACCGTCTTCTCGGTGCTGCTGCAGACACCAGCCACACATGTGCAGACGTGCATGGCTGTTTGCTGACCTGTCTTCCCACGGTTCAGAGAACAAAAACCCGGGGAACTCACTGCCAAGAGTTGTTCGTGGGCTTCAATTCCTGGACCTGGCACCTGGCACACTGTAGGTGCACAAGCAAATACCTGAGTGAACGAATGGATGTCACCCCTTTGGGGACCACGTGGAAACCCCGGAAGTGAAGGTCTTAGTTTGGGCCCATCCAGCTGAAAACAGGTGTAAATAATGTAGGCTAAGCCCAGTGGAGAGAAAATCTGCAGCTTAGTTGGTCCTTTGTTGAGCTAGATTCAGCTGAGTCAGGAAATCCTTCGTGATGGCAAGATAGGCCCGGGGCAAGCTGGGCCGCACAACTCACCCTCTCAACACAGACCTTGGATGTTGAAAGTGAATACAGTGCACTGTCCTCACAACGGCAGAAAGGAGGGGAACGGAATCGGGACCACCTGTACTAGCCTTACAACTTCCTGTGAATTTACATTTCAACGTAAAAGGTTACAATGTACAGCGAGGATCTGTGGAAGCCTTGGGGAGGCAGGTGTCAGGTCCACGACAGCCTTTCTGACAAAGCCGTCTGAAAATGGAATAGGGGTGCTTTAAAGACAGCCCTCCCTCCCTAGAATCAGACAGCCGACCACAGCCACCCCCACAAGCTGACAGTGTCCTTCATCAGTGAGGGCCCAGGCTGCCTGGGTTCCAATCCCAGCCCTAAAAGTTACTTCTTCTACTGTCTTGGATGAGTTATTTCATTTCTACAAGTCTTCATTTCTGCATTAAAAAATGGTAGCTACGACTGGGCGCGGTGGCTCGAGCCTGTAATCCTAGCACTTTGGGAGGCCAAGACGGGCAGATCACGAGGTCAGGAGATCGAGACCATCCTGGCTGACATGGTGAAACCCCGTCTCTACTAAAAAAATACAAAAAACTAGCCAGGCGAGGTGGCGGGCGCCTGTAGTCCCCGCTACTTGGGAGGCTGAGGCAGGAGAATGGCATAAACCCGGGAGTTGGAGCTTGCAGTGTTGCAGTGAGCTGAGATCCAGCCACTGCACCCCAGGCTGGGCGACAGAGAAAGACCTAGCTTCAAAAAAAAAAAAAAAAAAAGGGCCGGGCGCGGTGGCTCAAGCCTGTAATCCCAGCACTTTGAGAGGCCGAGACGGGCGGATCACGAGGTCAGGAGATCGAGACCATCCTGGCGAACACGGTGAAACCCCGTCTCTACTAAAAAATACAAAAAAACTAGCCGGGCGAGGTGGCGGGCGCCTGTGGTCCCAGCTACTCGGGAGGCTGAGGCAGGAGAATGGCGTAAGCCCGGGAGGCGGAGCTTGCAGTGAGCCGAGATCGCGCCACTGCACTCCAGCCTGGGCGACAGAGCGAGACTCCGTCTCAAAAAAAAAAAAAAAAAAAAAAAATGGTAGCTAGGCCAGGCACAGTGGCTCCCGGCCATAATACCAACAATCCCAATGCTGAAGCAGGACAATCACTTGAGCCCAGGAGTTAGAGACCAGCCTGGGCAACAAAGTGAGATCCCATCTAAACAAAACAAAATTTTTCAATTAGCCGGGTGTGACGGCCTGCACCTGTAGTCCCAGCTATTTGGGAGGCTGAGGTGGGAGGTTCACCTGAACGCAACAATTTGAGGTTGTGGTGAGCTTTGTTCATTCCACTGCATTCCAGCCTGGGAGGGCAAGGCCTTGTCTCCAGGGGAAAAAAAAAAGTAGATAAAACCACATTAGACTTTATTGGCAATTGTGTTATTCTTTCCACATGGCAACAGCCTGCAGTGGGGGCTCCAGTTTGGCTTGCTGGTCTCTTCTGGTGGCAGGCACTGCTGTCTCTACCTTCCAGGGTGGCAGTTGCCCCGAAGGGCTCTAACTTGCCATTGGAACTTCACCCACAGCCCAGAAGCCTCCATTCACAACCCTTCCCACACTCCACTCTGACTTAGAGAACCTGGAAAACGGACACATGGACACGAATCTGAAAGTCTGAGTGGTTGCCCTCAGACAAGGGCCTACGGCTTTATTAACAGATGTTGAGGAAGCTTTCAGGTGCTGGCAGCCATGAGGGTCTGGTTTTAAGAATGGCCTTTAAGGAAAAGCCATAGCAGGCGGGCTGAGAGAGGTGGCTCCAGCTCAGCCCCGCCCCCAGCACAGGCTGACAGAAGCCGAGATCCACATCACCGCCTGGCGTGCAAAGGAGCTGAAGACAAAACCATTTTTTCCAGCTTCTCTACAAAGTCAATTTATAAGCAAGTTATTAAAGTGAAGCATCCATTTATAGACTGGTACAAATATCAAAAATAAGCAGCTTAGATGAGTAGAGGCTGGAGTGCATTTTCTGCTAACAAAAACCACTGTGATATTCTCCAAGTTTAGAGGAAAAGTCTGAGGCCGACTCAGATGTGGCAGAAATAAGTGGGTCTGAAGTGCATTTTCAGTTGTTTCTACCCGGAAGGAGCCGGGATGATACAAACAGGTCTGGGGTTCATGGCTCTGGTGAGTGCCCAGACAACTGCGTCTCTGCTAGGATGCTCGTCCTCACTGCGGCTATCTGGGCAGATGGCTGTTGGCAGGCTAGGGACGACGATGAAAAACTGACAATATTTTAAAAACCCAGTAGGGTCCACAGCAGTGTTTGAAATGACAGGCTTTTTATTTCTCAGGAACAGCCGAGATGACCTCCAGAGGTTTCCAACGAAGCTGTAACAATCCACCCTGCAGCTCTGTGACAGGGAGGAGGGCGAATCCAATCCATCATCTTACGCCAGACTTCAGCCCTGCGGGAGCTGCCGCCGCCAAAGAAAGCGGGGACCTGGGCGGACTGCATCCCTCCCCCGTGTGGAGAACGTGACAGATGTGAAGGTCGGGCTGACAGACACACGGCCTGCAGCAGCCCAGCCAGTCCCACACAGCATCGAGCCAAGTCATTTAAAAAGGATTCAGGCCACTGCCTTTTTCTCGGGGAGGAGCAGCCAGCATGTGCCCTGCAGCTCACTGGGCCTGTCTAATCACACAGCAGTGGCAAAAGGAGTATCTGCCAGACGCTTCCTATCACTCTATTCTGTCTCCAAGTCCACCTGAAGTTCACCCCGTTTCCCCAATGACTTAGAATGGCTTTGTGCTTAGTTTTAATTGTAGTTTGTGCTATTCTGTGAATTAACAATTCAAACAAAATAAGAAAGACACGTTGTGAAACAGTAGAGGAGCTGGAGACTCTGTCTCCATTCCCCTCCTCATCACACACAAGTCATGCATCTACCAAAAAAAAAAAAAAAGTGGCCTCTGAGGCAGCACAGGCGTGACAGATGAGGAATCTGCAGCTCAGATTCAACAGGCACCTGCCAAGTCCACACTCAGGACTGTGTGACAGCCTCAACAACATGAGGTCCAGACACATTCACTGTGGAAGGCTCTGACCAAGTGAACAAAGCCATCAGCTCTAGCAAAACGGACACCGCCTTCTTCCTCCCCCACTTCTCACCTGGTAAGTCTGGGAATCAA